>NW_027102553.1:0-164549 GCF_035609145.1 Eleutherodactylus coqui | reverse complement strand
TGTAAACTTGCATGGAGCTCGTTTGTCAGCCACTGACTGACTGAATGCTGAAACGTGGTCTGACGTTACATGCACCACCAGGGATAAGGCCTTGCCTATAAGCATTCCCCAGCTGGCAAAAACCGAACCTCCCTGCCTATTCCTCACCATGGAAGAACGGAACCTACCTTTTTTTAAAAAAAGAAAGCCACAGCAGCAGCCAACTCGATTTTGGTAGGCCGCTGTCTCCCCCTTGTGTGCTGCATAAAAAATGCACTCCACTAAAAATAGCAATGATCCACGAAATAGAGCGTATGGAGAGAATGAGGCTTCCAGATGAGCCGTCAGGCTATGATAAATTGTATCACACCTGGGCGATATGGATAGATGCCCGGAGCTCACCCCTATTTACCAAGTGGTTACAGACAGGGACATGTGAGTAACACGTTTAAACCACAATCGTAAAGAGAAACAACAATTCCGGAGCCCGCCCCCCCCCCCCTTTTTGTTTTATTTTTTCTTTCTCCCGTGTCATAGATACCTACCCCCCCCTTACCCTCCCCTCATTCCCCTGTTTGTAGACCTTATAAAATATCACAGACAAACATGATATAGTTCAACTCGAAATTGATTTATTAAGTTTCATTGTCAAAGTTAATTTTACATTGCTTTGAGATAAGGCAAAAGTTTCCCCCCCTCCATGAAACCAATAAAACCTATATTGAATAAAATAAAAATGATGCAGTTACCGGTAGTTCTGCAGCTTCTTGGTGGAAATAAAGACCATCTCCCGTCTCCCAGCTGCAGCAGAGACTGACTGAAATGGCTGCCAAGCCCGGTATTAATGCTTCTAAATTGATGACATCACAAAGGAGTGACATCGTCAGCCTTCCAAACACCTGGCTCAATTGCATACAGTATGTATGTATGTATGCATGTATGTGAGTGAGTCTATCTATCTATCTATCTATCTATCTATCTATCTATCTATCTATCTTTATTAATTATGTAGAATATAGATATGGATTATTTCTAAATTACAGATTTTGTAGATATAGATTAAAGATAGATTTAAGATTGTGTGTGTGTGTGTGTGTGTGTGTGTGTGTGTGTGTGTGTGTGTGTGTGTGTGTGTGTGTGTGTGTATATATAATGTATATATGTAAAAAAAAATATAAAATCTGTAGTTATGTATGTATGTATGTATGGCGGGCGGGCAAAAAAGGCCTGCTGTATGTTTTTAAGTTCTTCGGATGACCATGCCGCTCTAATATTCTCCTTACTAGGGTCTACTAATGCTGGCCCAGGGGAAGGCAATAAAGCCCTATGGGGCCGAAGCCAATTTCCCTTATTTTAGGTTAAAAGTTTCCATCCGTCCCCACTGGAAATGCGGCCGGCCGAAGAGATCCCTCCAACCGACCGACCGACGCACCTTCAGAGACAAACTAGTGCTTGCTTCTAGTGTCATCGCCGGCTTAACCATCCTTTGTAGGGAGCTGACGAGTCCTGCAGTAGCAGCAGCAGCAGGCTCTGCAAGCCTAGGATGCGTGAGCACGGTGCAAGAGGAAGGACTGAGGGTGTGAGGCTGGGCGCGGTTGAGAAGGCGTGGGGCGGGGCTATGGAAAGTTTTAATAGCTCTCCCAGCTGCCTGGGTGCATTGTGGGTGCGCCCAGAGTGCTGGCTGAGCGTGTTGCCTCAAGCCTTGGAAGTGGAGTTGGGCGGGCCGGGCTACAGGTGAAACCCATTTCGGGTTATCGCTTCTCGGCCTTTTGGCTAAGATCAAGTGTAGTATCTGTTCTTATCAGTTTAATATCTGATACGTCCCCTATCTGGGGACCATATATTAAATGGATTTTTAGAACAGGGAGCTGGAAAAAGAGCTTGCTCTGTCCACTCCACGCATTGACCTGGTATTGCAGTACCTCCAGGACCGGTGCACCCCCTTTCCTACAGCAGTTTCCAAAAGCAGAAAAACAAAACCGACGAGCAAGAGGTGCAGCGCAGCTGTGGCGGCGGCTGCTGCTACCACCCAAGCACTTTGATTGACACTCAGCCCGTCTGCTCGCAACATTGTATCCACTGAGCAGCTGCGTCTGCCAGAGTGTGCACAGCACAGGTACAACTGGAAGCAAAACACACACACACACACACACACCAGTTCATATGGCAGCCGCACTCTATAGTTCGTACCTACCGCTGCGCTAATAGCCAAGTTGGAAACATCGGGCAGGCACAGCGTATCCTGGCAGCCTGCGTCTGTATGCTCCACGTATTCGGGTCATGGGTGTATGTGCAGGGGGCCCGGAGCCCTAGGGGGCCCATAAAGTCTCTCTTCCCCACATTGTAAACCAATGCTATCAATGACGCTTTATAGTTTGGGGGCCCAGTTCCAGACTTTGTACTGGGGCCCCCGCAGCTTCAAGTTACACCTCCGGATCAGGATAATGCTAGGCCATTCCAACCAGCCTGTGTGTGTGACCTGCAGTCGCTGGTAGTCGAAAAGCGGCCGGCCCCGGATGCGCGCTTCAGAGTGGACAGACAGCAGCGGACCCCCAATCACACAGGCCCAAGGCTTGCTATGTAGCACGGAATACCTCATTGGACTGCAGCACTCCACGCGGGCTGAGATACACGCTCCACGTGGGATGGGCAGTATTCGTCCATGAAGATCCAGGCCAACGTTTAGAGATGGAGCAACACTCGGGGAGCAAAGAACTCCAACGAACGGACGCCTACTTTACAAGGATGTATTGCTTTATTCAATGCATGGACACAGAAACAGTTCAACCGCTCGATTACAGACCGCAGTCAATACAGTAAAGAAAGAAATGTGTCTGTTTAATGTAAACTTGCATGGAGCTCGTTTGTCAGCCACTGACTGACTGAATGCTGAAACGTGGTCTGACGTTACATGCACCACCAGGGATAAGGCCTTGCCTATAAGCATTCCCCAGCTGGCAAAAACCGAACCTCCCTGCCTATTCCTCACCATGGAAGAACGGAACCTACCTTTTTTTAAAAAAAAGAAAGCCACAGCAGCAGCCAACTCGATTTTGGTAGGCCGCTGTCTCCCCCTTGTGTGCTGCATAAAAAATGCACTCCACTAAAATAGCAATGATCCACGAAATAGAGCGTATGGAGAGAATGAGGCTTCCAGATGAGCCGTCAGGCTATGATAAATTGTATCACACCTGGGCGATATGGATAGATGCCCGGAGCTCACCCCTATTTACCAAGTGGTTACAGACAGGGACATGTGAGTAACACGTTTAAACCACAATCGTAAAGAGAAACAACAATTCCGGAGCCCGCCCCCCCCCCCCCTTTTTGTTTTATTTTTTCTTTCTCCCGTGTCATAGATACCTACCCCCCCCTTACCCTCCCCTCATTCCCCTGTTTGTAGACCTTATAAAATATCACAGACAAACATGATATAGTTCAACTCGAAATTGATTTATTAAGTTTCATTGTCAAAGTTAATTTTACATTGCTTTGAGATAAGGCAAAAGTTTCCCCCCCTCCATGAAACCAATAAAACCTATATTGAATAAAATAAAAATGATGCAGTTACCGGTAGTTCTGCAGCTTCTTGGTGGAAATAAAGACCATCTCCCGTCTCCCAGCTGCAGCAGAGACTGACTGAAATGGCTGCCAAGCCCGGTATTAATGCTTCTAAATTGATGACATCACAAAGGAGTGACATCGTCAGCCTTCAAACACCTGGCTCAATTGCATACAGTATGTATGTATGTATGCATGTATGTGAGTGAGTCTATCTATCTATCTATCTATCTATCTATCTATCTATCTATCTATCTTTATTAATTATGTAGAATATAGATATGGATTATTTCTAAATTACAGATTTTGTAGATATAGATTAAAGATAGATTTAAGATTTGTGTGGTGTGTGTGTGTGTGTGTGTGTGTGTGTGTGTGTGTGTGTGTGTGTGTGTGTGTGTATATATAATGTATATATGTAAAAAAAAATATAAATCTGTAGTTATGTATGTATGTATGTATGGCGGGCGGGCAAAAAAGGCCTGCTGTATGTTTTTAAGTTCTTCGGATGACCATGCCGCTCTAATATTCTCCTTACTAGGGTCTACTAATGCTGGCCCAGGGGAAGGCAATAAAGCCCTATGGGGCCGAAGCCAATTTCCCTTATTTTAGGTTAAAAGTTTCCATCCGTCCCCACTGGAAATGCGGCCGGCCGAAGAGATCCCTCAACCGACCGACCGACGCACCTTCAGAGACAAACTAGTGCTTGCTTCTAGTGTCATCGCCGGCTTAACCATCCTTTGTAGGGAGCTGACGAGTCCTGCAGTAGCAGCAGCAGCAGGCTCTGCAAGCCTAGGATGCGTGAGCACGGTGCAAGAGGAAGGACTGAGGGTGTGAGGCTGGGCGCGGTTGAGAAGGCGTGGGGCGGGGCTATGGAAAGTTTTAATAGCTCTCCAGCTGCCTGGTGCATTGTGGGTGCGCCCAGAGTGCTGGCTGAGCGTGTTGCCTCAAGCCTTGGAAGTGGAGTTGGGCGGGCCGGGCTACAGGTGAAACCCATTTCGGGTTATCGCTTCTCGGCCTTTTGGCTAAGATCAAGTGTAGTATCTGTTCTTATCAGTTTAATATCTGATACGTCCCCTATCTGGGGACCATATATTAATGGATTTTTAGAACAGGGAGCTGGAAAAAGAGCTTGCTCTGTCCACTCCACGCATTGACCTGGTATTGCAGTACCTCCAGGACCGGTGCACCCCTTTCCTACAGCAGTTTCCAAAAGCAGAAAAACAAAACCGACGAGCAAGAGGTGCAGCGCAGCTGTGGCGGCGGCTGCTGCTACCACCCAAGCACTTTGATTGACACTCAGCCCGTCTGCTCGCAACATTGTATCCACTGAGCAGCTGCGTCTGCCAGAGTGTGCACAGCACAGGTACAACTGGAAGCAAAACACACACACACACACACACCAGTTCATATGGCAGCCGCACTCTATAGTTCGTACCTACCGCTGCGCTAATAGCCAAGTTGGAAACATCGGGCAGGCACAGCGTATCCTGGCAGCCTGCGTCTGTATGCTCCACGTATTCGGGTCATGGGTGTATGTGCAGGGGGCCCGGAGCCCTAGGGGGCCCCATAAAGTCTCTCTTCCCCACATTGTAAACCAATGCTATCAATGACGCTTTATAGTTTGGGGGCCCAGTTCCAGACTTTGTACTGGGGCCCCGCAGCTTCAAGTTACACCTCCGGATCAGGATAATGCTAGGCATTCCAACCAGCCTGTGTGTGTGACCTGCAGTCGCTGGTAGTCGAAAAGCGGCCGGCCCCGGATGCGCGCTTCAGAGTGGACAGACAGCAGCGGACCCCCAATCACACAGGCCCAAGGCTTGCTATGTAGCACGGAATACCTCATTGGACCTGCAGCACTCCACGCGGGCTGAGATACACGCTCCACGTGGGATGGGCAGTATTCGTCCATGAAGATCCAGGCCAACGTTTAGAGATGGAGCAACACTCGGGGAGCAAAGAACTCCAACGAACGGACGCCTACTTTACAAGGATGTATTGCTTTATTCAATGCATGGACACAGAAACAGTTCAACCGCTCGATTACAGACCGCAGTCAATACAGTAAAGAAAGAAATGTGTCTGTTTAATGTAAACTTGCATGGAGCTCGTTGTCAGCCACTGACTGACTGAATGCTGAAACGTGGTCTGACGTTACATGCACCACCAGGGATAAGGCCTTGCCTATAAGCATTCCCCAGCTGGCAAAAACCGAACCTCCTGCCTATTCCTCACCATGGAAGAACGGAACCTACCTTTTTTTAAAAAAAAGAAAGCCACAGCAGCAGCCAACTCGATTTTGGTAGGCCGCTGTCTCCCCCTTGTGTGCTGCATAAAAAATGCACTCCACTAAAAATAGCAATGATCCACGAAATAGAGCGTATGGAGAGAATGAGGCTTCCAGATGAGCCGTCAGGCTATGATAAATTGTATCACACCTGGGCGATATGGATAGATGCCCGGAGCTCACCCCTATTTACCAAGTGGTTACAGACAGGGACATGTGAGTAACACGTTTAAACCACAATCGTAAAGAGAAACAACAATTCCGGAGCCCGCCCCCCCCCCCCTTTTTGTTTTATTTTTTCTTTCTCCCGTGTCATAGATACCTACCCCCCCCTTACCCCTCCCCTCATTCCCCTGTTTGTAGACCTTATAAAATATCACAGACAAACATGATATAGTTCAACTCGAAATTGATTTATTAAGTTTCATTGTCAAAGTTATTTTACATTGCTTTGAGATAAGGCAAAAGTTTCCCCCCCTCCATGAAACCAATAAAACCTATATTGAATAAAATAAAAATGATGCAGTTACCGGTAGTTCTGCAGCTTCTTGGTGGAAATAAAGACCATCTCCCGTCTCCCAGCTGCAGCAGAGACTGACTGAAATGGCTTGCCAAGCCCGGTATTAATGCTTCTAAATTGATGACATCACAAAGGAGTGACATCGTCAGCCTTCCAAACACCTGGCTCAATTGCATACAGTATGTATGTATGTATGCATGTATGTGAGTGAGTCTATCTATCTATCTATCTATCTATCTATCTATCTATCTATCTATCTTTATTAATTATGTAGAATATAGATATGGATTATTTCTAATTACAGATTTTGTAGATATAGATTAAAGATAGATTTAAGATTGTGTGTGTGTGTGTGTGTGTGTGTGTGTGTGTGTGTGTGTGTGTGTGTGTGGTGTGTGTATATATAATGTATATATGTAAAAAAAAATATAAAATCTGTAGTTATGTATGTATGTATGTATGGCGGGCGGGCAAAAAAGGCCTGCTGTATGTTTTTAAGTTCTTCGGATGACCATGCCGCTCTAATATTCTCCTTACTAGGGTCTACTAATGCTGGCCCAGGGGAAGGCAATAAAGCCCTATGGGGCCGAAGCCAATTTCCCTTATTTTAGGTTAAAAGTTTCCATCCGTCCCCACTGGAAATGCGGCCGGCCGAAGAGATCCCTCCAACCGACCGACCGACGCACCTTCAGAGACAAACTAGTGCTTGCTTCTAGTGTCTCGCCGGCTTAACCATCCTTTGTAGGGAGCTGACGAGTCCTGCAGTAGCAGCAGCAGCAGGCTCTGCAAGCCTAGGATGCGTGAGCACGGTGCAAGAGGAAGGACTGAGGGTGTGAGGCTGGGCGCGGTTGAGAAGGCGTGGGGCGGGGCTATGGAAAGTTTTAATAGCTCTCCCAGCTGCCTGGGTGCATTGTGGGTGCGCCCAGAGTGCTGGCTGAGCGTGTTGCCTCAAGCCTTGGAAGTGGAGTTGGGCGGGCCGGGCTACAGGTGAAACCCATTTCGGGTTATCGCTTCTCGGCCTTTTGGCTAAGATCAAGTGTAGTATCTGTTCTTATCAGTTTAATATCTGATACGTCCCCTATCTGGGGACCATATATTAAATGGATTTTTAGAACAGGGAGCTGGAAAAAGAGCTTGCTCTGTCCACTCCACGCATTGACCTGGTATTGCAGTACCTCCAGGACCGGTGCACCCCCTTTCCTACAGCAGTTTCCAAAAGCAGAAAAACAAAACCGACGAGCAAGAGGTGCAGCGCAGCTGTGGCGGCGGCTGCTGCTACCACCCAAGCACTTTGATTGACACTCAGCCCGTCTGCTCGCAACATTGTATCCACTGAGCAGCTGCGTCTGCCAGAGTGTGCACAGCACAGGTACAACTGGAAGCAAAACACACACACACACACACACCAGTTCATATGGCAGCCGCACTCTATAGTTCGTACCTACCGCTGCGCTAATAGCCAAGTTGGAAACATCGGGCAGGCACAGCGTATCCTGGCAGCCTGCGTCTGTATGCTCCACGTATTCGGGTCATGGGTGTATGTGCAGGGGGCCCGGAGCCCTAGGGGGCCCATAAAGTCTCTCTTCCCCACATTGTAAACCAATGCTATCAATGACGCTTTATAGTTTGGGGGCCCAGTTCCAGACTTTGTACTGGGGCCCCGCAGCTTCAAGTTACACCTCCGGATCAGGATAATGCTAGGCCATTCCAACCAGCCTGTGTGTGTGACCTGCAGTCGCTGGTAGTCGAAAAGCGGCCGGCCCCGGATGCGCGCTTCAGAGTGGACAGACAGCAGCGGACCCCCAATCACACAGGCCCAAGGCTTGCTATGTAGCACGGAATACCTCATTGGACTGCAGCACTCCACGCGGGCTGAGATACACGCTCCACGTGGGATGGGCAGTATTCGTCCATGAAGATCCAGGCCAACGTTTAGAGATGGAGCAACACTCGGGGAGCAAAGAACTCCAACGAACGGACGCCTACTTTACAAGGATGTATTGCTTTATTCAATGCATGGACACAGAAACAGTTCAACCGCTCGATTACAGACCGCAGTCAATACAGTAAAGAAAGAAATGTGTCTGTTTAATGTAAACTTGCATGGAGCTCGTTTGTCAGCCACTGACTGACTGAATGCTGAAACGTGGTCTGACGTTACATGCACCACCAGGGATAAGGCCTTGCCTATAAGCATTCCCCAGCTGGCAAAAACCGAACCTCCCTGCCTATTCCTCACCATGGAAGAACGGAACCTACCTTTTTTTAAAAAAAAGAAAGCCACAGCAGCAGCCAACTCGATTTTGGTAGGCCGCTGTCTCCCCCTTGTGTGCTGCATAAAAAATGCACTCCACTAAAAATAGCAATGATCCACGAAATAGAGCGTATGGAGAGAATGAGGCTTCCAGATGAGCCGTCAGGCTATGATAAATTGTATCACACCTGGGCGATATGGATAGATGCCCGGAGCTCACCCCTATTTACCAAGTGGTTACAGACAGGGACATGTGAGTAACACGTTTAAACCACAATCGTAAAGAGAAACAACAATTCCGGAGCCCGCCCCCCCCCCCCTTTTTGTTTTATTTTTTCTTTCTCCCGTGTCATAGATACCTACCCCCCCCTTACCCTCCCCTCATTCCCCTGTTTGTAGACCTTATAAAATATCACAGACAAACATGATATAGTTCAACTCGAAATTGATTTATTAAGTTTCATTGTCAAAGTTAATTTTACATTGCTTTGAGATAAGGCAAAAGTTTCCCCCCCTCCATGAAACCAATAAAACCTATATTGAATAAAATAAAAATGATGCAGTTACCGGTAGTTCTGCAGCTTCTTGGTGGAAATAAAGACCATCTCCCGTCTCCCAGCTGCAGCAGAGACTGACTGAAATGGCTGCCAAGCCCGGTATTAATGCTTCTAAATTGATGACATCACAAAGGAGTGACATCGTCAGCCTTCCAAACACCTGGCTCAATTGCATACAGTATGTATGTATGTATGCATGTATGTGAGTGAGTCTATCTATCTATCTATCTATCTATCTATCTATCTATCTATCTTTATTAATTATGTAGAATATAGATATGGATTATTTCTAAATTACAGATTTTGTAGATATAGATTAAAGATAGATTTAAGATTGTGTGTGTGTGTGTGTGTGTGTGTGTGTGTGTGTGTGTGTGTGTGTGTGTGTGTGTGTGTGTGTATATATAATGTATATATGTAAAAAAAAATATAAAATCTGTAGTTATGTATGTATGTATGTATGGCGGGCGGGCAAAAAAGGCCTGCTGTATGTTTTTAAGTTCTTCGGATGACCATGCCGCTCTAATATTCTCCTTACTAGGGTCTACTAATGCTGGCCCAGGGGAAGGCAATAAAGCCCTATGGGGCCGAAGCCAATTTCCCTTATTTTAGGTTAAAAGTTTCCATCCGTCCCCACTGGAAATGCGGCCGGCCGAAGAGATCCCTCCAACCGACCGACCGACGCACCTTCAGAGACAAACTAGTGCTTGCTTCTAGTGTCATCGCCGGCTTAACCATCCTTTGTAGGGAGCTGACGAGTCCTGCAGTAGCAGCAGCAGCAGGCTCTGCAAGCCTAGGATGCGTGAGCACGGTGCAAGAGGAAGGACTGAGGGTGTGAGGCTGGGCGCGGTTGAGAAGGCGTGGGGCGGGGCTATGGAAAGTTTTAATAGCTCTCCCAGCTGCCTGGGTGCATTGTGGGTGCGCCCAGAGTGCTGGCTGAGCGTGTTGCCTCAAGCCTTGGAAGTGGAGTTGGGCGGGCCGGGCTACAGGTGAAACCCATTTCGGGTTATCGCTTCTCGGCCTTTTGGCTAAGATCAAGTGTAGTATCTGTTCTTATCAGTTTAATATCTGATACGTCCCCTATCTGGGGACCATATATTAAATGGATTTTTAGAACAGGGAGCTGGAAAAAGAGCTTGCTCTGTCCACTCCACGCATTGACCTGGTATTGCAGTACCTCCAGGACCGGTGCACCCCCTTTCCTACAGCAGTTTCCAAAAGCAGAAAAACAAAACCGACGAGCAAGAGGTGCAGCGCAGCTGTGGCGGCGGCTGCTGCTACCACCCAAGCACTTTGATTGACACTCAGCCCGTCTGCTCGCAACATTGTATCCACTGAGCAGCTGCGTCTGCCAGAGTGTGCACAGCACAGGTACAACTGGAAGCAAAACACACACACACACACACACCAGTTCATATGGCAGCCGCACTCTATAGTTCGTACCTACCGCTGCGCTAATAGCCAAGTTGGAAACATCGGGCAGGCACAGCGTATCCTGGCAGCCTGCGTCTGTATGCTCCACGTATTCGGGTCATGGGTGTATGTGCAGGGGGCCCGGAGCCCTAGGGGGCCCATAAAGTCTCTCTTCCCCACATTGTAAACCAATGCTATCAATGACGCTTTATAGTTTGGGGGCCCAGTTCCAGACTTTGTACTGGGGCCCCGCAGCTTCAAGTTACACCTCCGGATCAGGATAATGCTAGGCCATTCCAACCAGCCTGTGTGTGTGACCTGCAGTCGCTGGTAGTCGAAAAGCGGCCGGCCCCGGATGCGCGCTTCAGAGTGGACAGACAGCAGCGGACCCCCAATCACACAGGCCCAAGGCTTGCTATGTAGCACGGAATACCTCATTGGACTGCAGCACTCCACGCGGGCTGAGATACACGCTCCACGTGGGATGGGCAGTATTCGTCCATGAAGATCCAGGCCAACGTTTAGAGATGGAGCAACACTCGGGGAGCAAAGAACTCCAACGAACGGACGCCTACTTTACAAGGATGTATTGCTTTATTCAATGCATGGACACAGAAACAGTTCAACCGCTCGATTACAGACCGCAGTCAATACAGTAAAGAAAGAAATGTGTCTGTTTAATGTAAACTTGCATGGAGCTCGTTTGTCAGCCACTGACTGACTGAATGCTGAAACGTGGTCTGACGTTACATGCACCACCAGGGATAAGGCCTTGCCTATAAGCATTCCCCAGCTGGCAAAAACCGAACCTCCCTGCCTATTCCTCACCATGGAAGAACGGAACCTACCTTTTTTTAAAAAAAAGAAAGCCACAGCAGCAGCCAACTCGATTTTGGTAGGCCGCTGTCTCCCCCTTGTGTGCTGCATAAAAAATGCACTCCACTAAAAATAGCAATGATCCACGAAATAGAGCGTATGGAGAGAATGAGGCTTCCAGATGAGCCGTCAGGCTATGATAAATTGTATCACACCTGGGCGATATGGATAGATGCCCGGAGCTCACCCCTATTTACCAAGTGGTTACAGACAGGGACATGTGAGTAACACGTTTAAACCACAATCGTAAAGAGAAACAACAATTCCGGAGCCCGCCCCCCCCCCCCTTTTTGTTTTATTTTTTCTTTCTCCCGTGTCATAGATACCTACCCCCCCCTTACCCTCCCCTCATTCCCCTGTTTGTAGACCTTATAAAATATCACAGACAAACATGATATAGTTCAACTCGAAATTGATTTATTAAGTTTCATTGTCAAAGTTAATTTTACATTGCTTTGAGATAAGGCAAAAGTTTCCCCCCCTCCATGAAACCAATAAAACCTATATTGAATAAAATAAAAATGATGCAGTTACCGGTAGTTCTGCAGCTTCTTGGTGGAAATAAAGACCATCTCCCGTCTCCCAGCTGCAGCAGAGACTGACTGAAATGGCTGCCAAGCCCGGTATTAATGCTTCTAAATTGATGACATCACAAAGGAGTGACATCGTCAGCCTTCCAAACACCTGGCTCAATTGCATACAGTATGTATGTATGTATGCATGTATGTGAGTGAGTCTATCTATCTATCTATCTATCTATCTATCTATCTTTATTAATTATGTAGAATATAGATATGGATTATTTCTAAATTACAGATTTTGTAGATATAGATTAAAGATAGATTTAAGATTGTGTGTGTGTGTGTGTGTGTGTGTGTGTGTGTGTGTGTGTGTGTGTGTGTGTGTGTGTGTGTGTATATATAATGTATATATGTAAAAAAAAATATAAAATCTGTAGTTATGTATGTATGTATGTATGGCGGGCGGGCAAAAAAGGCCTGCTGTATGTTTTTAAGTTCTTCGGATGACCATGCCGCTCTAATATTCTCCTTACTAGGGTCTACTAATGCTGGCCCAGGGGAAGGCAATAAAGCCCTATGGGGCCGAAGCCAATTTCCCTTATTTTAGGTTAAAAGTTTCCATCCGTCCCCACTGGAAATGCGGCCGGCCGAAGAGATCCCTCCAACCGACCGACCGACGCACCTTCAGAGACAAACTAGTGCTTGCTTCTAGTGTCATCGCCGGCTTAACCATCCTTTGTAGGGAGCTGACGAGTCCTGCAGTAGCAGCAGCAGCAGGCTCTGCAAGCCTAGGATGCGTGAGCACGGTGCAAGAGGAAGGACTGAGGGTGTGAGGCTGGGCGCGGTTGAGAAGGCGTGGGGCGGGGCTATGGAAAGTTTTAATAGCTCTCCCAGCTGCCTGGGTGCATTGTGGGTGCGCCCAGAGTGCTGGCTGAGCGTGTTGCCTCAAGCCTTGGAAGTGGAGTTGGGCGGGCCGGGCTACAGGTGAAACCCATTTCGGGTTATCGCTTCTCGGCCTTTTGGCTAAGATCAAGTGTAGTATCTGTTCTTATCAGTTTAATATCTGATACGTCCCCTATCTGGGGACCATATATTAAATGGATTTTTAGAACAGGGAGCTGGAAAAAGAGCTTGCTCTGTCCACTCCACGCATTGACCTGGTATTGCAGTACCTCCAGGACCGGTGCACCCCCTTTCCTACAGCAGTTTCCAAAAGCAGAAAAACAAAACCGACGAGCAAGAGGTGCAGCGCAGCTGTGGCGGCGGCTGCTGCTACCACCCAAGCACTTTGATTGACACTCAGCCCGTCTGCTCGCAACATTGTATCCACTGAGCAGCTGCGTCTGCCAGAGTGTGCACAGCACAGGTACAACTGGAAGCAAAACACACACACACACACACACCAGTTCATATGGCAGCCGCACTCTATAGTTCGTACCTACCGCTGCGCTAATAGCCAAGTTGGAAACATCGGGCAGGCACAGCGTATCCTGGCAGCCTGCGTCTGTATGCTCCACGTATTCGGGTCATGGGTGTATGTGCAGGGGGCCCGGAGCCCTAGGGGGCCCATAAAGTCTCTCTTCCCCACATTGTAAACCAATGCTATCAATGACGCTTTATAGTTTGGGGGCCCAGTTCCAGACTTTGTACTGGGGCCCCGCAGCTTCAAGTTACACCTCCGGATCAGGATAATGCTAGGCCATTCCAACCAGCCTGTGTGTGTGACCTGCAGTCGCTGGTAGTCGAAAAGCGGCCGGCCCCGGATGCGCGCTTCAGAGTGGACAGACAGCAGCGGACCCCCAATCACACAGGCCCAAGGCTTGCTATGTAGCACGGAATACCTCATTGGACTGCAGCACTCCACGCGGGCTGAGATACACGCTCCACGTGGGATGGGCAGTATTCGTCCATGAAGATCCAGGCCAACGTTTAGAGATGGAGCAACACTCGGGGAGCAAAGAACTCCAACGAACGGACGCCTACTTTACAAGGATGTATTGCTTTATTCAATGCATGGACACAGAAACAGTTCAACCGCTCGATTACAGACCGCAGTCAATACAGTAAAGAAAGAAATGTGTCTGTTTAATGTAAACTTGCATGGAGCTCGTTTGTCAGCCACTGACTGACTGAATGCTGAAACGTGGTCTGACGTTACATGCACCACCAGGGATAAGGCCTTGCCTATAAGCATTCCCCAGCTGGCAAAAACCGAACCTCCCTGCCTATTCCTCACCATGGAAGAACGGAACCTACCTTTTTTTTAAAAAAAGAAAGCCACAGCAGCAGCCAACTCGATTTTGGTAGGCCGCTGTCTCCCCCTTGTGTGCTGCATAAAAAATGCACTCCACTAAAAATAGCAATGATCCACGAAATAGAGCGTATGGAGAGAATGAGGCTTCCAGATGAGCCGTCAGGCTATGATAAATTGTATCACACCTGGGCGATATGGATAGATGCCCGGAGCTCACCCCTATTTACCAAGTGGTTACAGACAGGGACATGTGAGTAACACGTTTAAACCACAATCGTAAAGAGAAACAACAATTCCGGAGCCCGCCCCCCCCCCCCTTTTTGTTTTATTTTTTCTTTCTCCCGTGTCATAGATACCTACCCCCCCCTTACCCTCCCCTCATTCCCCTGTTTGTAGACCTTATAAAATATCACAGACAAACATGATATAGTTCAACTCGAAATTGATTTATTAAGTTTCATTGTCAAAGTTAATTTTACATTGCTTTGAGATAAGGCAAAAGTTTCCCCCCCTCCATGAAACCAATAAAACCTATATTGAATAAAATAAAAATGATGCAGTTACCGGTAGTTCTGCAGCTTCTTGGTGGAAATAAAGACCATCTCCCGTCTCCCAGCTGCAGCAGAGACTGACTGAAATGGCTGCCAAGCCCGGTATTAATGCTTCTAAATTGATGACATCACAAAGGAGTGACATCGTCAGCCTTCCAAACACCTGGCTCAATTGCATACAGTATGTATGTATGTATGCATGTATGTGAGTGAGTCTATCTATCTATCTATCTATCTATCTATCTATCTATCTTTATTAATTATGTAGAATATAGATATGGATTATTTCTAAATTACAGATTTTGTAGATATAGATTAAAGATAGATTTAAGATTGTGTGTGTGTGTGTGTGTGTGTGTGTGTGTGTGTGTGTGTGTGTGTGTGTGTGTGTGTGTGTATATATAATGTATATATGTAAAAAAAAATATAAAATCTGTAGTTATGTATGTATGTATGTATGGCGGGCGGGCAAAAAAGGCCTGCTGTATGTTTTTAAGTTCTTCGGATGACCATGCCGCTCTAATATTCTCCTTACTAGGGTCTACTAATGCTGGCCCAGGGGAAGGCAATAAAGCCCTATGGGGCCGAAGCCAATTTCCCTTATTTTAGGTTAAAAGTTTCCATCCGTCCCCACTGGAAATGCGGCCGGCCGAAGAGATCCCTCCAACCGACCGACCGACGCACCTTCAGAGACAAACTAGTGCTTGCTTCTAGTGTCATCGCCGGCTTAACCATCCTTTGTAGGGAGCTGACGAGTCCTGCAGTAGCAGCAGCAGCAGGCTCTGCAAGCCTAGGATGCGTGAGCACGGTGCAAGAGGAAGGACTGAGGGTGTGAGGCTGGGCGCGGTTGAGAAGGCGTGGGGCGGGGCTATGGAAAGTTTTAATAGCTCTCCCAGCTGCCTGGGTGCATTGTGGGTGCGCCCAGAGTGCTGGCTGAGCGTGTTGCCTCAAGCCTTGGAAGTGGAGTTGGGCGGGCCGGGCTACAGGTGAAACCCATTTCGGGTTATCGCTTCTCGGCCTTTTGGCTAAGATCAAGTGTAGTATCTGTTCTTATCAGTTTAATATCTGATACGTCCCCTATCTGGGGACCATATATTAAATGGATTTTTAGAACAGGGAGCTGGAAAAAGAGCTTGCTCTGTCCACTCCACGCATTGACCTGGTATTGCAGTACCTCCAGGACCGGTGCACCCCCTTTCCTACAGCAGTTTCCAAAAGCAGAAAAACAAAACCGACGAGCAAGAGGTGCAGCGCAGCTGTGGCGGCGGCTGCTGCTACCACCCAAGCACTTTGATTGACACTCAGCCCGTCTGCTCGCAACATTGTATCCACTGAGCAGCTGCGTCTGCCAGAGTGTGCACAGCACAGGTACAACTGGAAGCAAAACACACACACACACACACACCAGTTCATATGGCAGCCGCACTCTATAGTTCGTACCTACCGCTGCGCTAATAGCCAAGTTGGAAACATCGGGCAGGCACAGCGTATCCTGGCAGCCTGCGTCTGTATGCTCCACGTATTCGGGTCATGGGTGTATGTGCAGGGGGCCCGGAGCCCTAGGGGGCCCATAAAGTCTCTCTTCCCCACATTGTAAACCAATGCTATCAATGACGCTTTATAGTTTGGGGGCCCAGTTCCAGACTTTGTACTGGGGCCCCGCAGCTTCAAGTTACACCTCCGGATCAGGATAATGCTAGGCCATTCCAACCAGCCTGTGTGTGTGACCTGCAGTCGCTGGTAGTCGAAAAGCGGCCGGCCCCGGATGCGCGCTTCAGAGTGGACAGACAGCAGCGGACCCCCAATCACACAGGCCCAAGGCTTGCTATGTAGCACGGAATACCTCATTGGACTGCAGCACTCCACGCGGGCTGAGATACACGCTCCACGTGGGATGGGCAGTATTCGTCCATGAAGATCCAGGCCAACGTTTAGAGATGGAGCAACACTCGGGGAGCAAAGAACTCCAACGAACGGACGCCTACTTTACAAGGATGTATTGCTTTATTCAATGCATGGACACAGAAACAGTTCAACCGCTCGATTACAGACCGCAGTCAATACAGTAAAGAAAGAAATGTGTCTGTTTAATGTAAACTTGCATGGAGCTCGTTTGTCAGCCACTGACTGACTGAATGCTGAAACGTGGTCTGACGTTACATGCACCACCAGGGATAAGGCCTTGCCTATAAGCATTCCCCAGCTGGCAAAAACCGAACCTCCCTGCCTATTCCTCACCATGGAAGAACGGAACCTACCTTTTTTTAAAAAAAAGAAAGCCACAGCAGCAGCCAACTCGATTTTGGTAGGCCGCTGTCTCCCCCTTGTGTGCTGCATAAAAAATGCACTCCACTAAAAATAGCAATGATCCACGAAATAGAGCGTATGGAGAGAATGAGGCTTCCAGATGAGCCGTCAGGCTATGATAAATTGTATCACACCTGGGCGATATGGATAGATGCCCGGAGCTCACCCCTATTTACCAAGTGGTTACAGACAGGGACATGTGAGTAACACGTTTAAACCACAATCGTAAAGAGAAACAACAATTCCGGAGCCCGCCCCCCCCCCCCTTTTTGTTTTATTTTTTCTTTCTCCCGTGTCATAGATACCTACCCCCCCCTTACCCTCCCCTCATTCCCCTGTTTGTAGACCTTATAAAATATCACAGACAAACATGATATAGTTCAACTCGAAATTGATTTATTAAGTTTCATTGTCAAAGTTAATTTTACATTGCTTTGAGATAAGGCAAAAGTTTCCCCCCCTCCATGAAACCAATAAAACCTATATTGAATAAAATAAAAATGATGCAGTTACCGGTAGTTCTGCAGCTTCTTGGTGGAAATAAAGACCATCTCCCGTCTCCCAGCTGCAGCAGAGACTGACTGAAATGGCTGCCAAGCCCGGTATTAATGCTTCTAAATTGATGACATCACAAAGGAGTGACATCGTCAGCCTTCCAAACACCTGGCTCAATTGCATACAGTATGTATGTATGTATGCATGTATGTGAGTGAGTCTATCTATCTATCTATCTATCTATCTATCTATCTATCTATCTTTATTAATTATGTAGAATATAGATATGGATTATTTCTAAATTACAGATTTTGTAGATATAGATTAAAGATAGATTTAAGATTGTGTGTGTGTGTGTGTGTGTGTGTGTGTGTGTGTGTGTGTGTGTGTGTGTGTGTGTGTGTGTATATATAATGTATATATGTAAAAAAAAATATAAAATCTGTAGTTATGTATGTATGTATGTATGGCGGGCGGGCAAAAAAGGCCTGCTGTATGTTTTTAAGTTCTTCGGATGACCATGCCGCTCTAATATTCTCCTTACTAGGGTCTACTAATGCTGGCCCAGGGGAAGGCAATAAAGCCCTATGGGGCCGAAGCCAATTTCCCTTATTTTAGGTTAAAAGTTTCCATCCGTCCCCACTGGAAATGCGGCCGGCCGAAGAGATCCCTCCAACCGACCGACCGACGCACCTTCAGAGACAAACTAGTGCTTGCTTCTAGTGTCATCGCCGGCTTAACCATCCTTTGTAGGGAGCTGACGAGTCCTGCAGTAGCAGCAGCAGCAGGCTCTGCAAGCCTAGGATGCGTGAGCACGGTGCAAGAGGAAGGACTGAGGGTGTGAGGCTGGGCGCGGTTGAGAAGGCGTGGGGCGGGGCTATGGAAAGTTTTAATAGCTCTCCCAGCTGCCTGGGTGCATTGTGGGTGCGCCCAGAGTGCTGGCTGAGCGTGTTGCCTCAAGCCTTGGAAGTGGAGTTGGGCGGGCCGGGCTACAGGTGAAACCCATTTCGGGTTATCGCTTCTCGGCCTTTTGGCTACGATCAAGTGTAGTACCTGGTCTAGCCGGAGGGTTGGGAGTGAGCTGGGTTTGGCCCAGGCTCTACTGCAAAAGCAGAATTTTTTCTGTGGTCCCTGACAGACCGACAGACTTACCTTGTGAAGATGGCTGGAATCCGGAACACCATCCGCTTTGACGTGGACCTCACCGACAGGACGAGGAATAGCTTGGTGTACATCGTGCGGGATGTCCTTATGGAAAAGTGCGGTGTGCAGAAAATGGAAATCTACAGCGTGCAGGACTTCGCAAGACAAGGCCAGTACGATGTCACATTTTGTGAGGAATATGCGTGCTTAAATGTGTATGAATGGCTGCGGGCTCACAAAGACAGTGACCTTCTGAAGGGAGTGAGGATAACTCCCTTGTTCGGGATACAAGAAAAGCCTGTATTGGTCCACGTGTACAACCCGTACACCGACGTAGCGTTAATTGAAAGCTTCCTAAGGCGGTACTGCGATAATGTGCGCGGTGGGGACAAACAAAAAAACATATTGGACATATTTAATTGCAAATATAAATTCTTTGTCCGATTCAGAATGGATCCAAACCGCTTGGGAGGGGTGATGCACCCGCCAGCGAACTTTTCTATTGCTGGAAATCGTGGGTATTTAACGTATCCTGGACAGCCCCGCTACTGCAGAAACTGCAACCAGTTCGGACATATAAAGGACGAGTGCACCAAAGGGCAAGTCTGCCGCAACTGTCAGGGCGAGGGGCACCACGCAGGCGATTGCCCAAAACCCAGACGGTGCGACCTGTGCGGGTCTGAGGAGCACGTTTGTAAGGACTGCCCGGGGGCTGAACGCCCTAGAGACTTTTGGAGGAGGACGTATGCAGAGACTGCTGCAGGTAAACGAGATACTGCTGCCTCGGGTGTGGCTGCTGGGGGCGCGGCAGCTGCAGGTGCTGCTAAGGCTCGTTACTCACCTGCTGTGAGAGCTGCTGCAACCCCTGAGTCAGCCTCTGCAAAGGCTAATGTTGTGTCTGTGACCCCGACTGCAAGTACCCTCGCTTCTAACCCACCAGCTGTTACCCCTGATTCACCTGCTGTGAGTACCAGGCCTGTTGTGGGGCCACCTGCCGCTACTGCTGTTTCTGTGCCGTCGGCTGCAGTTGCAGCTACTGTTAAAGTACTGTCTGCTGCTGTTGTGATGCCTGCTGCAGTTGCTGTTGCCACATCGTCTGCTGCTGCTATTGCTGCTCCTGTTCCCGTGCAGCCTGCTGCGGCTGCTGCTGTCTCTGCTGCGGCTGCTGCTGTTTCAGCTGCGGCTGCTGCTGTTTCTGCACCACCTACTACCACAAAGAGCGTGACTGGCCAGAACATAAAAAGAAAAGTGGAAAGCCAGAAAGTTGTGGGTGTGGATATGAGTGCGGCAGCAGACGCTCAGGTGTCTGAAGTTATCCGCCATCTGGAGGAAATAATAGAGGAGGTGGACAGCCCCATCCGTCCGTCTGGCATCATTGGCAGCTTTTCCTCGCCAGAGACGGTTTTGTGTCACAGGGAGGGTGGTGGGTACAAAATTAGTGACAGCGAGGAGGATTTCACCGAGGTGGCTGACAGTAAAGCTGCAAAAAAAAGAAGGAATGAGGAGAGTGGAAGTGAGGCGATGGAAACCAGCAACCCCTTTGAAGCGCTGGCGCCAGATGAAGGCGACCATATGGGGCTATGTTAGGCGCTTTGATGCCATGAACCCTATGCCTTGACTTTATGTTTGTGTATGTTTATATAAAGCCATGTCCCTACTGATCCACTCCCAGAACGTTCGTGTTTTTCAAAATAAGAGCAGGAGAGCGGCCATATTGAGCCTACTAAGGCAAGAAGGGGCGTCCGTAATATGCCTACAAGAATGTGGTATTAGCGGTGAGGTTGGCCCTGGAGAGTGGCCCCACGGAGGAGCCATATGGTCTGGGAGTGGATCTAATAAAAACGACGGGGTAGCGATCCTCATAAACACTGGGGACATAGAGCTACTCAGTTATGAGGTTATAGAGGTGGGGAGATGCGTCTCGGCCACATTATTGTATAGGAATATAAAGTTTCGTGTTGTTAACGTGTATGCGCCCACAGGTAAGAATGAGCGCAAGATATTATTTGACAAATTGAAATTCTTTATGCAGGGCAGGTTGCCCGTTATCTTAGTTGGGGATATGAATTGTGACATAAACAAGACTCCCCTGGACATATCTGGAAAAGCCTTGGTTGAAATTATAACGGATTTTCATTTGCAGGACATACAGACCTTATGTAACATATCACCATTTATGCCTACTTATCATGCAGACAGGGGGGGGGTCCACTCCCGCCTGGATTTTTGTTTCGTTTCACATGATTTTACTGCCATTAAGTACAAGCAAAAACCGGTTTTGTTTTCTGATCATGAGAGTGTGTTATGTGAGCTTGTGGTTAGGGAGAGTGCGGTGTGTGGGAGGGGAGTATGGAAGTTAAATGTAAGTCATCTGGAGTGTGAGGATGTGAGAGTGCAGTATGAGTGTGAATACAAAAAGTGGAGTAGGAGAAAGGTGGAGTTCCCTAATATCTTGGCATGGTGGGAATGGGTTAAAAGGAAAACAAGAGCTTTCTTCAAGTCTGCAGGGTATAAAAGAGCAAGAGAGAAAAGGAAGGAGTACATAAGGCTCAGTGCCCGTCTGTGCTTCCTTTTAAAGCTCCGTGAGAACGGTATGGAGGTCCAGCAGGACATAATACAGACTAAGAGGGATATTAACAACTATCTGACTCAGAAAGGCAGGAGCATTATATACAGAGCTAAAGCAGACAAGATGGAGCATGACGAAAAATGCACACGTTTCTTTTTTAAGAAAGCTTTTGCCAAGAAACCAACTTTTGAGTGTGTGATGAATGAGGATGAGTGTGAGGTGAGGGGGGAGGGGGTGCATGAGGTGATTGCGGGGTTCTATGAGGAGTTGTATGCGGATAAGTGGAGGGATGAATGTCTGGAGAATGAGGTTCTGAGTGAGGTAGAGGGTAGGCTCGGGGAGGTGGAGCGGGCATCCATTATGCGGGAGGTGACCACAAATGAAGTGTTTGAGGTGATGCAAAGTCTAGCATTAAACAAGACACCCGGGGCAGATGGGCTACCGGTGGAGTTCTACCGAATGTTGTGGAATGTGGTGGGCAAGGATTTGTGTGAGGTGTGCAAGTACATGTGGATGAATGCGGAGATGGCTGATAGTATGCGTGAGGGTGTGGTTGTGCTGATCCCAAAAAAGGGTGATCTGAAACATCTAAAGAACTGGCGTCCTATTACACTACTGAATAGTGATTATAAAATCTATGCCAAGATAATCGCCAACCGTATGCGTGATGTGGTGGAGTGTGTGGTGGGTGAGGATCAGTATTGTGCGGTGCCTGGGAGACGTGTGCATGAGAGCTTGTGTCTGATGAGGGATGTGTTGTGGGACTGCAAGAAGCGAAAGAAGAATGTGTATGTGGTGAGTGTGGATTTTGAGAAGGCGTATGACAGGTTGTCGCATGGGTTTTTGTTTCGTGTGTTGTTGCGAATGGGTTTTCCGGCTGAGTTTGTGTGCAGAGTGAGGAGTTTGTATGAAAGTATCTTCAGTAGAATGTTGGTGAATGGGAAGGTTGGAAGGAGAGTGAATGTGAAGTCTGGAGTGCGGCAGGGGTGCCCGTTGTCACCAGTGGCATTTATTTGTGCCATGGAGCCTTTGCTCTGCATGATTAGGAAAGACAAAGTGGTGCGAGGGATCCATATTCCTGGCAGCAATGGGAGAGAATGGAAGGTGAGTGCTTATATGGATGATGTGTGTGTGATGTGTGAGTCTGAGTGTGCTGTGAGGAGGGTGAAACTGTTGGTATCAGTGTTTTGTGGTGCGTCTGCGTTCAGAGTGAATTGGGACAAGAGTGAATGTAAGGTGTTTGGTGAGGCTGTGTTGAGTGCGGATGTAGGTATAAATGGAGTGAATGGTGCCATTAAGATTTTGGGGATCAGCTTTGATAGCAACCTGGATGGAAAAGAGAGCTGGCAGGAGGCAAAGCGAAAGGTGGAAAGCCGCTTGAATTTTTGGAGGCTGCGGAGTCTTACCTTTATAGGTAAGACCCTAGTAATAAAGAGTGTGATCTTGCCAATTTTTCTATATATAGCCATGGTGTTTCCACCAGACTACATGACCCTCAGGGGTCTGAATAGGATCATTTTCACCTTTTTCTGGAGGTCTAGGATGGAGCGGCTGAGGAGAGAGGAGGTTATAAAGAGCTGGAGGAAGGGGGGAGTGGGCTTCCCCAACCTAGAAGTCTATTTTGGGTGTAATATCATAGTTTACTTATTGGCGCTGGTCCAGAAAGATTCGAAAGGTGCGTGTATGATGAGGTACTTAGCTGGGAGACTGTGTGTGCGGATGAAGTGGTGTGAGTATGATCTACGTAAGCCAGTGGCGTTTGAGAGTCCCAAGTGGTATGAATGGGTTGTCAGTTTTGTAGTGAAGTTTGAGTTGAGTGAGTGTGAGGCAAGCGTGCTGAGGAATAAGCGGATGGTCCAGAGAATGATTGAGAGTAAGGATGTGGTGTGTGATATCAGTTCTGTGAGGGGAGCGGATGTGGAGAGTGTGTGGAAGAAAGTGCGGATGGACGGGATGAGTAACAAGCAGAGTGAGATTGTATGGCAGAGTCTGCATGGTGTGTTACCGGTGCGAGAGTTTCAGCGTGTGAGAGGTCTGGTGAGGGATGAAAGGTGTCCGAGAGAGGGGTGCGGGGGATGTGAGAGTGTGATGCACGTTTTTTGGAACTGCGGCTATGCACAGAATGTATTACGGAGGCTCGGCCCTCTGTGCAAGGAAATAACAGGGGCCACGTTCATTAATTATGGTTTAGTTATGTTCGGCTTTGGTGTGAGTGATTGTGTGAAGCAGAGGTTGTTGTGGCTGTTTATGGCGTGTGTGAAGGAAGTGTTGTGGGATGTAAGGAATGTGTATGTGTTTAAGCGGAAGGATCTGAGTGTTAGGGACAGCGTGCGAATGGTGCTGGGGAAATTGTATTTTATTTATTTGTGGGACAAAAGCAAAGGGGGGGTGGATGCGGAGGGGATGTGGAAAGTCAAAAAATGGATTGAGTTAGTTAATTTGTCAGGAGTTTGACATGTCTTTAAGTTGTATTTGATGTGATGAACTGTTTTTGTGTTGTGTAAATAAAACCTTTCAGGTTAATAAAAAAAAAAAAATCTGTTCTTATCAGTTTAATATCTGATACGTCCCCTATCTGGGGACCATATATTAAATGGATTTTTAGAACAGGGAGCTGGAAAAAGAGCTTGCTCTGTCCACTCCACGCATTGACCTGGTATTGCAGTACCTCCAGGACCGGTGCACCCCCTTTCCTACAGCAGTTTCCAAAAGCAGAAAAACAAAACCGACGAGCAAGAGGTGCAGCGCAGCTGTGGCGGCGGCTGCTGCTACCACCCAAGCACTTTGATTGACACTCAGCCCGTCTGCTCGCAACATTGTATCCACTGAGCAGCTGCGTCTGCCAGAGTGTGCACAGCACAGGTACAACTGGAAGCAAAACACACACACACACACACACCAGTTCATATGGCAGCCGCACTCTATAGTTCGTACCTACCGCTGCGCTAATAGCCAAGTTGGAAACATCGGGCAGGCACAGCGTATCCTGGCAGCCTGCGTCTGTATGCTCCACGTATTCGGGTCATGGGTGTATGTGCAGGGGGCCCGGAGCCCTAGGGGGCCCATAAAGTCTCTCTTCCCCACATTGTAAACCAATGCTATCAATGACGCTTTATAGTTTGGGGGCCCAGTTCCAGACTTTGTACTGGGGCCCCGCAGCTTCAAGTTACACCTCCGGATCAGGATAATGCTAGGCCATTCCAACCAGCCTGTGTGTGTGACCTGCAGTCGCTGGTAGTCGAAAAGCGGCCGGCCCCGGATGCGCGCTTCAGAGTGGACAGACAGCAGCGGACCCCCAATCACACAGGCCCAAGGCTTGCTATGTAGCACGGAATACCTCATTGGACTGCAGCACTCCACGCGGGCTGAGATACACGCTCCACGTGGGATGGGCAGTATTCGTCCATGAAGATCCAGGCCAACGTTTAGAGATGGAGCAACACTCGGGGAGCAAAGAACTCCAACGAACGGACGCCTACTTTACAAGGATGTATTGCTTTATTCAATGCATGGACACAGAAACAGTTCAACCGCTCGATTACAGACCGCAGTCAATACAGTAAAGAAAGAAATGTGTCTGTTTAATGTAAACTTGCATGGAGCTCGTTTGTCAGCCACTGACTGACTGAATGCTGAAACGTGGTCTGACGTTACATGCACCACCAGGGATAAGGCCTTGCCTATAAGCATTCCCCAGCTGGCAAAAACCGAACCTCCCTGCCTATTCCTCACCATGGAAGAACGGAACCTACCTTTTTTTTAAAAAAAGAAAGCCACAGCAGCAGCCAACTCGATTTTGGTAGGCCGCTGTCTCCCCCTTGTGTGCTGCATAAAAAATGCACTCCACTAAAAATAGCAATGATCCACGAAATAGAGCGTATGGAGAGAATGAGGCTTCCAGATGAGCCGTCAGGCTATGATAAATTGTATCACACCTGGGCGATATGGATAGATGCCCGGAGCTCACCCCTATTTACCAAGTGGTTACAGACAGGGACATGTGAGTAACACGTTTAAACCACAATCGTAAAGAGAAACAACAATTCCGGAGCCCGCCCCCCCCCCCCCTTTTTGTTTTATTTTTTCTTTCTCCCGTGTCATAGATACCTACCCCCCCCTTACCCTCCCCTCATTCCCCTGTTTGTAGACCTTATAAAATATCACAGACAAACATGATATAGTTCAACTCGAAATTGATTTATTAAGTTTCATTGTCAAAGTTAATTTTACATTGCTTTGAGATAAGGCAAAAGTTTCCCCCCCTCCATGAAACCAATAAAACCTATATTGAATAAAATAAAAATGATGCAGTTACCGGTAGTTCTGCAGCTTCTTGGTGGAAATAAAGACCATCTCCCGTCTCCCAGCTGCAGCAGAGACTGACTGAAATGGCTGCCAAGCCCGGTATTAATGCTTCTAAATTGATGACATCACAAAGGAGTGACATCGTCAGCCTTCCAAACACCTGGCTCAATTGCATACAGTATGTATGTATGTATGCATGTATGTGAGTGAGTCTATCTATCTATCTATCTATCTATCTATCTATCTATCTATCTTTATTAATTATGTAGAATATAGATATGGATTATTTCTAAATTACAGATTTTGTAGATATAGATTAAAGATAGATTTAAGATTGTGTGTGTGTGTGTGTGTGTGTGTGTGTGTGTGTGTGTGTGTGTGTGTGTGTGTGTGTGTGTGTGTATATATAATGTATATATGTAAAAAAAAATATAAAATCTGTAGTTATGTATGTATGTATGTATGGCGGGCGGGCAAAAAAGGCCTGCTGTATGTTTTTAAGTTCTTCGGATGACCATGCCGCTCTAATATTCTCCTTACTAGGGTCTACTAATGCTGGCCCAGGGGAAGGCAATAAAGCCCTATGGGGCCGAAGCCAATTTCCCTTATTTTAGGTTAAAAGTTTCCATCCGTCCCCACTGGAAATGCGGCCGGCCGAAGAGATCCCTCCAACCGACCGACCGACGCACCTTCAGAGACAAACTAGTGCTTGCTTCTAGTGTCATCGCCGGCTTAACCATCCTTTGTAGGGAGCTGACGAGTCCTGCAGTAGCAGCAGCAGCAGGCTCTGCAAGCCTAGGATGCGTGAGCACGGTGCAAGAGGAAGGACTGAGGGTGTGAGGCTGGGCGCGGTTGAGAAGGCGTGGGGCGGGGCTATGGAAAGTTTTAATAGCTCTCCCAGCTGCCTGGGTGCATTGTGGGTGCGCCCAGAGTGCTGGCTGAGCGTGTTGCCTCAAGCCTTGGAAGTGGAGTTGGGCGGGCCGGGCTACAGGTGAAACCCATTTCGGGTTATCGCTTCTCGGCCTTTTGGCTAAGATCAAGTGTAGTATCTGTTCTTATCAGTTTAATATCTGATACGTCCCCTATCTGGGGACCATATATTAAATGGATTTTTAGAACAGGGAGCTGGAAAAAGAGCTTGCTCTGTCCACTCCACGCATTGACCTGGTATTGCAGTACCTCCAGGACCGGTGCACCCCCTTTCCTACAGCAGTTTCCAAAAGCAGAAAAACAAAACCGACGAGCAAGAGGTGCAGCGCAGCTGTGGCGGCGGCTGCTGCTACCACCCAAGCACTTTGATTGACACTCAGCCCGTCTGCTCGCAACATTGTATCCACTGAGCAGCTGCGTCTGCCAGAGTGTGCACAGCACAGGTACAACTGGAAGCAAAACACACACACACACACACACCAGTTCATATGGCAGCCGCACTCTATAGTTCGTACCTACCGCTGCGCTAATAGCCAAGTTGGAAACATCGGGCAGGCACAGCGTATCCTGGCAGCCTGCGTCTGTATGCTCCACGTATTCGGGTCATGGGTGTATGTGCAGGGGGCCCGGAGCCCTAGGGGGCCCATAAAGTCTCTCTTCCCCACATTGTAAACCAATGCTATCAATGACGCTTTATAGTTTGGGGGCCCAGTTCCAGACTTTGTACTGGGGCCCCGCAGCTTCAAGTTACACCTCCGGATCAGGATAATGCTAGGCCATTCCAACCAGCCTGTGTGTGTGACCTGCAGTCGCTGGTAGTCGAAAAGCGGCCGGCCCCGGATGCGCGCTTCAGAGTGGACAGACAGCAGCGGACCCCCAATCACACAGGCCCAAGGCTTGCTATGTAGCACGGAATACCTCATTGGACTGCAGCACTCCACGCGGGCTGAGATACACGCTCCACGTGGGATGGGCAGTATTCGTCCATGAAGATCCAGGCCAACGTTTAGAGATGGAGCAACACTCGGGGAGCAAAGAACTCCAACGAACGGACGCCTACTTTACAAGGATGTATTGCTTTATTCAATGCATGGACACAGAAACAGTTCAACCGCTCGATTACAGACCGCAGTCAATACAGTAAAGAAAGAAATGTGTCTGTTTAATGTAAACTTGCATGGAGCTCGTTTGTCAGCCACTGACTGACTGAATGCTGAAACGTGGTCTGACGTTACATGCACCACCAGGGATAAGGCCTTGCCTATAAGCATTCCCCAGCTGGCAAAAACCGAACCTCCCTGCCTATTCCTCACCATGGAAGAACGGAACCTACCTTTTTTTAAAAAAAAGAAAGCCACAGCAGCAGCCAACTCGATTTTGGTAGGCCGCTGTCTCCCCCTTGTGTGCTGCATAAAAAATGCACTCCACTAAAAATAGCAATGATCCACGAAATAGAGCGTATGGAGAGAATGAGGCTTCCAGATGAGCCGTCAGGCTATGATAAATTGTATCACACCTGGGCGATATGGATAGATGCCCGGAGCTCACCCCTATTTACCAAGTGGTTACAGACAGGGACATGTGAGTAACACGTTTAAACCACAATCGTAAAGAGAAACAACAATTCCGGAGCCCGCCCCCCCCCCCCTTTTTGTTTTATTTTTTCTTTCTCCCGTGTCATAGATACCTACCCCCCCCTTACCCTCCCCTCATTCCCCTGTTTGTAGACCTTATAAAATATCACAGACAAACATGATATAGTTCAACTCGAAATTGATTTATTAAGTTTCATTGTCAAAGTTAATTTTACATTGCTTTGAGATAAGGCAAAAGTTTCCCCCCCTCCATGAAACCAATAAAACCTATATTGAATAAAATAAAAATGATGCAGTTACCGGTAGTTCTGCAGCTTCTTGGTGGAAATAAAGACCATCTCCCGTCTCCCAGCTGCAGCAGAGACTGACTGAAATGGCTGCCAAGCCCGGTATTAATGCTTCTAAATTGATGACATCACAAAGGAAAGGAGTGACATCGTCAGCCTTCCAAACACCTGGCTCAATTGCATACAGTATGTATGTATGTATGCATGTATGTGAGTGAGTCTATCTATCTATCTATCTATCTATCTATCTATCTATCTATCTATTATTAATTATGTAGAATATAGATATGGATTATTTCTAAATTACAGATTTTGTAGATATAGATTAAAGATAGATTTAAGATTGTGTGTGTGTGTGTGTGTGTGTGTGTGTGTGTGTGTGTGTGTGTGTGTGTGTGTGTGTGTGTATATATAATGTATATATGTAAAAAAAAATATAAAATCTGTAGTTATGTATGTATGTATGTATGGCGGGCGGGCAAAAAAGGCCTGCTGTATGTTTTTAAGTTCTTCGGATGACCATGCCGCTCTAATATTCTCCTTACTAGGGTCTACTAATGCTGGCCCAGGGGAAGGCAATAAAGCCCTATGGGGCCGAAGCCAATTTCCCTTATTTTAGGTTAAAAGTTTCCATCCGTCCCCACTGGAAATGCGGCCGGCCGAAGAGATCCCTCCAACCGACCGACCGACGCACCTTCAGAGACAAACTAGTGCTTGCTTCTAGTGTCATCGCCGGCTTAACCATCCTTTGTAGGGAGCTGACGAGTCCTGCAGTAGCAGCAGCAGCAGGCTCTGCAAGCCTAGGATGCGTGAGCACGGTGCAAGAGGAAGGACTGAGGGTGTGAGGCTGGGCGCGGTTGAGAAGGCGTGGGGCGGGGCTATGGAAAGTTTTAATAGCTCTCCCAGCTGCCTGGGTGCATTGTGGGTGCGCCCAGAGTGCTGGCTGAGCGTGTTGCCTCAAGCCTTGGAAGTGGAGTTGGGCGGGCCGGGCTACAGGTGAAACCCATTTCGGGTTATCGCTTCTCGGCCTTTTGGCTAAGATCAAGTGTAGTATCTGTTCTTATCAGTTTAATATCTGATACGTCCCCTATCTGGGGACCATATATTAAATGGATTTTTAGAACAGGGAGCTGGAAAAAGAGCTTGCTCTGTCCACTCCACGCATTGACCTGGTATTGCAGTACCTCCAGGACCGGTGCACCCCCTTTCCTACAGCAGTTTCCAAAAGCAGAAAAACAAAACCGACGAGCAAGAGGTGCAGCGCAGCTGTGGCGGCGGCTGCTGCTACCACCCAAGCACTTTGATTGACACTCAGCCCGTCTGCTCGCAACATTGTATCCACTGAGCAGCTGCGTCTGCCAGAGTGTGCACAGCACAGGTACAACTGGAAGCAAAACACACACACACACACACCAGTTCATATGGCAGCCGCACTCTATAGTTCGTACCTACCGCTGCGCTAATAGCCAAGTTGGAAACATCGGGCAGGCACAGCGTATCCTGGCAGCCTGCGTCTGTATGCTCCACGTATTCGGGTCATGGGTGTATGTGCAGGGGGCCCGGAGCCCTAGGGGGCCCATAAAGTCTCTCTTCCCCACATTGTAAACCAATGCTATCAATGACGCTTTATAGTTTGGGGGCCCAGTTCCAGACTTTGTACTGGGGCCCCGCAGCTTCAAGTTACACCTCCGGATCAGGATAATGCTAGGCCATTCCAACCAGCCTGTGTGTGTGACCTGCAGTCGCTGGTAGTCGAAAAGCGGCCGGCCCCGGATGCGCGCTTCAGAGTGGACAGACAGCAGCGGACCCCCAATCACACAGGCCCAAGGCTTGCTATGTAGCACGGAATACCTCATTGGACTGCAGCACTCCACGCGGGCTGAGATACACGCTCCACGTGGGATGGGCAGTATTCGTCCATGAAGATCCAGGCCAACGTTTAGAGATGGAGCAACACTCGGGGAGCAAAGAACTCCAACGAACGGACGCCTACTTTACAAGGATGTATTGCTTTATTCAATGCATGGACACAGAAACAGTTCAACCGCTCGATTACAGACCGCAGTCAATACAGTAAAGAAAGAAATGTGTCTGTTTAATGTAAACTTGCATGGAGCTCGTTTGTCAGCCACTGACTGACTGAATGCTGAAACGTGGTCTGACGTTACATGCACCACCAGGGATAAGGCCTTGCCTATAAGCATTCCCCAGCTGGCAAAAACCGAACCTCCCTGCCTATTCCTCACCATGGAAGAACGGAACCTACCTTTTTTTTAAAAAAAGAAAGCCACAGCAGCAGCCAACTCGATTTTGGTAGGCCGCTGTCTCCCCCTTGTGTGCTGCATAAAAAATGCACTCCACTAAAAATAGCAATGATCCACGAAATAGAGCGTATGGAGAGAATGAGGCTTCCAGATGAGCCGTCAGGCTATGATAAATTGTATCACACCTGGGCGATATGGATAGATGCCCGGAGCTCACCCCTATTTACCAAGTGGTTACAGACAGGGACATGTGAGTAACACGTTTAAACCACAATCGTAAAGAGAAACAACAATTCCGGAGCCCGCCCCCCCCCCCCTTTTTGTTTTATTTTTTCTTTCTCCCGTGTCATAGATACCTACCCCCCCCTTACCCTCCCCTCATTCCCCTGTTTGTAGACCTTATAAAATATCACAGACAAACATGATATAGTTCAACTCGAAATTGATTTATTAAGTTTCATTGTCAAAGTTAATTTTACATTGCTTTGAGATAAGGCAAAAGTTTCCCCCCCTCCATGAAACCAATAAAACCTATATTGAATAAAATAAAAATGATGCAGTTACCGGTAGTTCTGCAGCTTCTTGGTGGAAATAAAGACCATCTCCCGTCTCCCAGCTGCAGCAGAGACTGACTGAAATGGCTGCCAAGCCCGGTATTAATGCTTCTAAATTGATGACATCACAAAGGAGTGACATCGTCAGCCTTCCAAACACCTGGCTCAATTGCATACAGTATGTATGTATGTATGCATGTATGTGAGTGAGTCTATCTATCTATCTATCTATCTATCTATCTATCTATCTTTATTAATTATGTAGAATATAGATATGGATTATTTCTAAATTACAGATTTTGTAGATATAGATTAAAGATAGATTTAAGATTGTGTGTGTGTGTGTGTGTGTGTGTGTGTGTGTGTGTGTGTGTGTGTGTGTGTGTGTGTGTGTATATATAATGTATATATGTAAAAAAAAATATAAAATCTGTAGTTATGTATGTATGTATGTATGGCGGGCGGGCAAAAAAGGCCTGCTGTATGTTTTTAAGTTCTTCGGATGACCATGCCGCTCTAATATTCTCCTTACTAGGGTCTACTAATGCTGGCCCAGGGGAAGGCAATAAAGCCCTATGGGGCCGAAGCCAATTTCCCTTATTTTAGGTTAAAAGTTTCCATCCGTCCCCACTGGAAATGCGGCCGGCCGAAGAGATCCCTCCAACCGACCGACCGACGCACCTTCAGAGACAAACTAGTGCTTGCTTCTAGTGTCATCGCCGGCTTAACCATCCTTTGTAGGGAGCTGACGAGTCCTGCAGTAGCAGCAGCAGCAGGCTCTGCAAGCCTAGGATGCGTGAGCACGGTGCAAGAGGAAGGACTGAGGGTGTGAGGCTGGGCGCGGTTGAGAAGGCGTGGGGCGGGGCTATGGAAAGTTTTAATAGCTCTCCCAGCTGCCTGGGTGCATTGTGGGTGCGCCCAGAGTGCTGGCTGAGCGTGTTGCCTCAAGCCTTGGAAGTGGAGTTGGGCGGGCCGGGCTACAGGTGAAACCCATTTCGGGTTATCGCTTCTCGGCCTTTTGGCTAAGATCAAGTGTAGTATCTGTTCTTATCAGTTTAATATCTGATACGTCCCCTATCTGGGGACCATATATTAAATGGATTTTTAGAACAGGGAGCTGGAAAAAGAGCTTGCTCTGTCCACTCCACGCATTGACCTGGTATTGCAGTACCTCCAGGACCGGTGCACCCCCTTTCCTACAGCAGTTTCCAAAAGCAGAAAAACAAAACCGACGAGCAAGAGGTGCAGCGCAGCTGTGGCGGCGGCTGCTGCTACCACCCAAGCACTTTGATTGACACTCAGCCCGTCTGCTCGCAACATTGTATCCACTGAGCAGCTGCGTCTGCCAGAGTGTGCACAGCACAGGTACAACTGGAAGCAAAACACACACACACACACACACCAGTTCATATGGCAGCCGCACTCTATAGTTCGTACCTACCGCTGCGCTAATAGCCAAGTTGGAAACATCGGGCAGGCACAGCGTATCCTGGCAGCCTGCGTCTGTATGCTCCACGTATTCGGGTCATGGGTGTATGTGCAGGGGGCCCGGAGCCCTAGGGGGCCCATAAAGTCTCTCTTCCCCACATTGTAAACCAATGCTATCAATGACGCTTTATAGTTTGGGGGCCCAGTTCCAGACTTTGTACTGGGGCCCCGCAGCTTCAAGTTACACCTCCGGATCAGGATAATGCTAGGCCATTCCAACCAGCCTGTGTGTGTGACCTGCAGTCGCTGGTAGTCGAAAAGCGGCCGGCCCCGGATGCGCGCTTCAGAGTGGACAGACAGCAGCGGACCCCCAATCACACAGGCCCAAGGCTTGCTATGTAGCACGGAATACCTCATTGGACTGCAGCACTCCACGCGGGCTGAGATACACGCTCCACGTGGGATGGGCAGTATTCGTCCATGAAGATCCAGGCCAACGTTTAGAGATGGAGCAACACTCGGGGAGCAAAGAACTCCAACGAACGGACGCCTACTTTACAAGGATGTATTGCTTTATTCAATGCATGGACACAGAAACAGTTCAACCGCTCGATTACAGACCGCAGTCAATACAGTAAAGAAAGAAATGTGTCTGTTTAATGTAAACTTGCATGGAGCTCGTTTGTCAGCCACTGACTGACTGAATGCTGAAACGTGGTCTGACGTTACATGCACCACCAGGGATAAGGCCTTGCCTATAAGCATTCCCCAGCTGGCAAAAACCGAACCTCCCTGCCTATTCCTCACCATGGAAGAACGGAACCTACCTTTTTTTTAAAAAAAGAAAGCCACAGCAGCAGCCAACTCGATTTTGGTAGGCCGCTGTCTCCCCCTTGTGTGCTGCATAAAAAATGCACTCCACTAAAAATAGCAATGATCCACGAAATAGAGCGTATGGAGAGAATGAGGCTTCCAGATGAGCCGTCAGGCTATGATAAATTGTATCACACCTGGGCGATATGGATAGATGCCCGGAGCTCACCCCTATTTACCAAGTGGTTACAGACAGGGACATGTGAGTAACACGTTTAAACCACAATCGTAAAGAGAAACAACAATTCCGGAGCCCGCCCCCCCCCCCCTTTTTGTTTTATTTTTTCTTTCTCCCGTGTCATAGATACCTACCCCCCCCTTACCCTCCCCTCATTCCCCTGTTTGTAGACCTTATAAAATATCACAGACAAACATGATATAGTTCAACTCGAAATTGATTTATTAAGTTTCATTGTCAAAGTTAATTTTACATTGCTTTGAGATAAGGCAAAAGTTTCCCCCCCTCCATGAAACCAATAAAACCTATATTGAATAAAATAAAAATGATGCAGTTACCGGTAGTTCTGCAGCTTCTTGGTGGAAATAAAGACCATCTCCCGTCTCCCAGCTGCAGCAGAGACTGACTGAAATGGCTGCCAAGCCCGGTATTAATGCTTCTAAATTGATGACATCACAAAGGAGTGACATCGTCAGCCTTCCAAACACCTGGCTCAATTGCATACAGTATGTATGTATGTATGCATGTATGTGAGTGAGTCTATCTATCTATCTATCTATCTATCTATCTATCTATCTTTATTAATTATGTAGAATATAGATATGGATTATTTCTAAATTACAGATTTTGTAGATATAGATTAAAGATAGATTTAAGATTGTGTGTGTGTGTGTGTGTGTGTGTGTGTGTGTGTGTGTGTGTGTGTGTGTGTGTGTGTGTGTGTATATATAATGTATATATGTAAAAAAAAATATAAAATCTGTAGTTATGTATGTATGTATGTATGGCGGGCGGGCAAAAAAGGCCTGCTGTATGTTTTTAAGTTCTTCGGATGACCATGCCGCTCTAATATTCTCCTTACTAGGGTCTACTAATGCTGGCCCAGGGGAAGGCAATAAAGCCCTATGGGGCCGAAGCCAATTTCCCTTATTTTAGGTTAAAAGTTTCCATCCGTCCCCACTGGAAATGCGGCCGGCCGAAGAGATCCCTCCAACCGACCGACCGACGCACCTTCAGAGACAAACTAGTGCTTGCTTCTAGTGTCATCGCCGGCTTAACCATCCTTTGTAGGGAGCTGACGAGTCCTGCAGTAGCAGCAGCAGCAGGCTCTGCAAGCCTAGGATGCGTGAGCACGGTGCAAGAGGAAGGACTGAGGGTGTGAGGCTGGGCGCGGTTGAGAAGGCGTGGGGCGGGGCTATGGAAAGTTTTAATAGCTCTCCCAGCTGCCTGGGTGCATTGTGGGTGCGCCCAGAGTGCTGGCTGAGCGTGTTGCCTCAAGCCTTGGAAGTGGAGTTGGGCGGGCCGGGCTACAGGTGAAACCCATTTCGGGTTATCGCTTCTCGGCCTTTTGGCTAAGATCAAGTGTAGTATCTGTTCTTATCAGTTTAATATCTGATACGTCCCCTATCTGGGGACCATATATTAAATGGATTTTTAGAACAGGGAGCTGGAAAAAGAGCTTGCTCTGTCCACTCCACGCATTGACCTGGTATTGCAGTACCTCCAGGACCGGTGCACCCCCTTTCCTACAGCAGTTTCCAAAAGCAGAAAAACAAAACCGACGAGCAAGAGGTGCAGCGCAGCTGTGGCGGCGGCTGCTGCTACCACCCAAGCACTTTGATTGACACTCAGCCCGTCTGCTCGCAACATTGTATCCACTGAGCAGCTGCGTCTGCCAGAGTGTGCACAGCACAGGTACAACTGGAAGCAAAACACACACACACACACACACCAGTTCATATGGCAGCCGCACTCTATAGTTCGTACCTACCGCTGCGCTAATAGCCAAGTTGGAAACATCGGGCAGGCACAGCGTATCCTGGCAGCCTGCGTCTGTATGCTCCACGTATTCGGGTCATGGGTGTATGTGCAGGGGGCCCGGAGCCCTAGGGGGCCCATAAAGTCTCTCTTCCCCACATTGTAAACCAATGCTATCAATGACGCTTTATAGTTTGGGGGCCCAGTTCCAGACTTTGTACTGGGGCCCCGCAGCTTCAAGTTACACCTCCGGATCAGGATAATGCTAGGCCATTCCAACCAGCCTGTGTGTGTGACCTGCAGTCGCTGGTAGTCGAAAAGCGGCCGGCCCCGGATGCGCGCTTCAGAGTGGACAGACAGCAGCGGACCCCCAATCACACAGGCCCAAGGCTTGCTATGTAGCACGGAATACCTCATTGGACTGCAGCACTCCACGCGGGCTGAGATACACGCTCCACGTGGGATGGGCAGTATTCGTCCATGAAGATCCAGGCCAACGTTTAGAGATGGAGCAACACTCGGGGAGCAAAGAACTCCAACGAACGGACGCCTACTTTACAAGGATGTATTGCTTTATTCAATGCATGGACACAGAAACAGTTCAACCGCTCGATTACAGACCGCAGTCAATACAGTAAAGAAAGAAATGTGTCTGTTTAATGTAAACTTGCATGGAGCTCGTTTGTCAGCCACTGACTGACTGAATGCTGAAACGTGGTCTGACGTTACATGCACCACCAGGGATAAGGCCTTGCCTATAAGCATTCCCCAGCTGGCAAAAACCGAACCTCCCTGCCTATTCCTCACCATGGAAGAACGGAACCTACCTTTTTTTTAAAAAAAGAAAGCCACAGCAGCAGCCAACTCGATTTTGGTAGGCCGCTGTCTCCCCCTTGTGTGCTGCATAAAAAATGCACTCCACTAAAAATAGCAATGATCCACGAAATAGAGCGTATGGAGAGAATGAGGCTTCCAGATGAGCCGTCAGGCTATGATAAATTGTATCACACCTGGGCGATATGGATAGATGCCCGGAGCTCACCCCTATTTACCAAGTGGTTACAGACAGGGACATGTGAGTAACACGTTTAAACCACAATCGTAAAGAGAAACAACAATTCCGGAGCCCGCCCCCCCCCCCCTTTTTGTTTTATTTTTTCTTTCTCCCGTGTCATAGATACCTACCCCCCCCTTACCCTCCCCTCATTCCCCTGTTTGTAGACCTTATAAAATATCACAGACAAACATGATATAGTTCAACTCGAAATTGATTTATTAAGTTTCATTGTCAAAGTTAATTTTACATTGCTTTGAGATAAGGCAAAAGTTTCCCCCCCTCCATGAAACCAATAAAACCTATATTGAATAAAATAAAAATGATGCAGTTACCGGTAGTTCTGCAGCTTCTTGGTGGAAATAAAGACCATCTCCCGTCTCCCAGCTGCAGCAGAGACTGACTGAAATGGCTGCCAAGCCCGGTATTAATGCTTCTAAATTGATGACATCACAAAGGAGTGACATCGTCAGCCTTCCAAACACCTGGCTCAATTGCATACAGTATGTATGTATGTATGCATGTATGTGAGTGAGTCTATCTATCTATCTATCTATCTATCTATCTATCTATCTATTATTAATTATGTAGAATATAGATATGGATTATTTCTAAATTACAGATTTTGTAGATATAGATTAAAGATAGATTTAAGATTGTGTGTGTGTGTGTGTGTGTGTGTGTGTGTGTGTGTGTGTGTGTGTGTGTGTGTGTGTGTGTATATATAATGTATATATGTAAAAAAAAATATAAAATCTGTAGTTATGTATGTATGTATGTATGGCGGGCGGGCAAAAAAGGCCTGCTGTATGTTTTTAAGTTCTTCGGATGACCATGCCGCTCTAATATTCTCCTTACTAGGGTCTACTAATGCTGGCCCAGGGGAAGGCAATAAAGCCCTATGGGGCCGAAGCCAATTTCCCTTATTTTAGGTTAAAAGTTTCCATCCGTCCCCACTGGAAATGCGGCCGGCCGAAGAGATCCCTCCAACCGACCGACCGACGCACCTTCAGAGACAAACTAGTGCTTGCTTCTAGTGTCATCGCCGGCTTAACCATCCTTTGTAGGGAGCTGACGAGTCCTGCAGTAGCAGCAGCAGCAGGCTCTGCAAGCCTAGGATGCGTGAGCACGGTGCAAGAGGAAGGACTGAGGGTGTGAGGCTGGGCGCGGTTGAGAAGGCGTGGGGCGGGGCTATGGAAAGTTTTAATAGCTCTCCCAGCTGCCTGGGTGCATTGTGGGTGCGCCCAGAGTGCTGGCTGAGCGTGTTGCCTCAAGCCTTGGAAGTGGAGTTGGGCGGGCCGGGCTACAGGTGAAACCCATTTCGGGTTATCGCTTCTCGGCCTTTTGGCTAAGATCAAGTGTAGTATCTGTTCTTATCAGTTTAATATCTGATACGTCCCCTATCTGGGGACCATATATTAAATGGATTTTTAGAACAGGGAGCTGGAAAAAGAGCTTGCTCTGTCCACTCCACGCATTGACCTGGTATTGCAGTACCTCCAGGACCGGTGCACCCCCTTTCCTACAGCAGTTTCCAAAAGCAGAAAAACAAAACCGACGAGCAAGAGGTGCAGCGCAGCTGTGGCGGCGGCTGCTGCTACCACCCAAGCACTTTGATTGACACTCAGCCCGTCTGCTCGCAACATTGTATCCACTGAGCAGCTGCGTCTGCCAGAGTGTGCACAGCACAGGTACAACTGGAAGCAAAACACACACACACACACACACCAGTTCATATGGCAGCCGCACTCTATAGTTCGTACCTACCGCTGCGCTAATAGCCAAGTTGGAAACATCGGGCAGGCACAGCGTATCCTGGCAGCCTGCGTCTGTATGCTCCACGTATTCGGGTCATGGGTGTATGTGCAGGGGGCCCGGAGCCCTAGGGGGCCCATAAAGTCTCTCTTCCCCACATTGTAAACCAATGCTATCAATGACGCTTTATAGTTTGGGGGCCCAGTTCCAGACTTTGTACTGGGGCCCCGCAGCTTCAAGTTACACCTCCGGATCAGGATAATGCTAGGCCATTCCAACCAGCCTGTGTGTGTGACCTGCAGTCGCTGGTAGTCGAAAAGCGGCCGGCCCCGGATGCGCGCTTCAGAGTGGACAGACAGCAGCGGACCCCCAATCACACAGGCCCAAGGCTTGCTATGTAGCACGGAATACCTCATTGGACTGCAGCACTCCACGCGGGCTGAGATACACGCTCCACGTGGGATGGGCAGTATTCGTCCATGAAGATCCAGGCCAACGTTTAGAGATGGAGCAACACTCGGGGAGCAAAGAACTCCAACGAACGGACGCCTACTTTACAAGGATGTATTGCTTTATTCAATGCATGGACACAGAAACAGTTCAACCGCTCGATTACAGACCGCAGTCAATACAGTAAAGAAAGAAATGTGTCTGTTTAATGTAAACTTGCATGGAGCTCGTTTGTCAGCCACTGACTGACTGAATGCTGAAACGTGGTCTGACGTTACATGCACCACCAGGGATAAGGCCTTGCCTATAAGCATTCCCCAGCTGGCAAAAACCGAACCTCCCTGCCTATTCCTCACCATGGAAGAACGGAACCTACCTTTTTTTTAAAAAAAGAAAGCCACAGCAGCAGCCAACTCGATTTTGGTAGGCCGCTGTCTCCCCCTTGTGTGCTGCATAAAAAATGCACTCCACTAAAAATAGCAATGATCCACGAAATAGAGCGTATGGAGAGAATGAGGCTTCCAGATGAGCCGTCAGGCTATGATAAATTGTATCACACCTGGGCGATATGGATAGATGCCCGGAGCTCACCCCTATTTACCAAGTGGTTACAGACAGGGACATGTGAGTAACACGTTTAAACCACAATCGTAAAGAGAAACAACAATTCCGGAGCCCGCCCCCCCCCCCCTTTTTGTTTTATTTTTTCTTTCTCCCGTGTCATAGATACCTACCCCCCCCTTACCCTCCCCTCATTCCCCTGTTTGTAGACCTTATAAAATATCACAGACAAACATGATATAGTTCAACTCGAAATTGATTTATTAAGTTTCATTGTCAAAGTTAATTTTACATTGCTTTGAGATAAGGCAAAAGTTTCCCCCCCTCCATGAAACCAATAAAACCTATATTGAATAAAATAAAAATGATGCAGTTACCGGTAGTTCTGCAGCTTCTTGGTGGAAATAAAGACCATCTCCCGTCTCCCAGCTGCAGCAGAGACTGACTGAAATGGCTGCCAAGCCCGGTATTAATGCTTCTAAATTGATGACATCACAAAGGAGTGACATCGTCAGCCTTCCAAACACCTGGCTCAATTGCATACAGTATGTATGTATGTATGCATGTATGTGAGTGAGTCTATCTATCTATCTATCTATCTATCTATCTATCTATCTTTATTAATTATGTAGAATATAGATATGGATTATTTCTAAATTACAGATTTTGTAGATATAGATTAAAGATAGATTTAAGATTGTGTGTGTGTGTGTGTGTGTGTGTGTGTGTGTGTGTGTGTGTGTGTGTGTGTGTGTGTGTGTATATATAATGTATATATGTAAAAAAAAATATAAAATCTGTAGTTATGTATGTATGTATGTATGGCGGGCGGGCAAAAAAGGCCTGCTGTATGTTTTTAAGTTCTTCGGATGACCATGCCGCTCTAATATTCTCCTTACTAGGGTCTACTAATGCTGGCCCAGGGGAAGGCAATAAAGCCCTATGGGGCCGAAGCCAATTTCCCTTATTTTAGGTTAAAAGTTTCCATCCGTCCCCACTGGAAATGCGGCCGGCCGAAGAGATCCCTCCAACCGACCGACCGACGCACCTTCAGAGACAAACTAGTGCTTGCTTCTAGTGTCATCGCCGGCTTAACCATCCTTTGTAGGGAGCTGACGAGTCCTGCAGTAGCAGCAGCAGCAGGCTCTGCAAGCCTAGGATGCGTGAGCACGGTGCAAGAGGAAGGACTGAGGGTGTGAGGCTGGGCGCGGTTGAGAAGGCGTGGGGCGGGGCTATGGAAAGTTTTAATAGCTCTCCCAGCTGCCTGGGTGCATTGTGGGTGCGCCCAGAGTGCTGGCTGAGCGTGTTGCCTCAAGCCTTGGAAGTGGAGTTGGGCGGGCCGGGCTACAGGTGAAACCCATTTCGGGTTATCGCTTCTCGGCCTTTTGGCTAAGATCAAGTGTAGTATCTGTTCTTATCAGTTTAATATCTGATACGTCCCCTATCTGGGGACCATATATTAAATGGATTTTTAGAACAGGGAGCTGGAAAAAGAGCTTGCTCTGTCCACTCCACGCATTGACCTGGTATTGCAGTACCTCCAGGACCGGTGCACCCCCTTTCCTACAGCAGTTTCCAAAAGCAGAAAAACAAAACCGACGAGCAAGAGGTGCAGCGCAGCTGTGGCGGCGGCTGCTGCTACCACCCAAGCACTTTGATTGACACTCAGCCCGTCTGCTCGCAACATTGTATCCACTGAGCAGCTGCGTCTGCCAGAGTGTGCACAGCACAGGTACAACTGGAAGCAAAACACACACACACACACACACCAGTTCATATGGCAGCCGCACTCTATAGTTCGTACCTACCGCTGCGCTAATAGCCAAGTTGGAAACATCGGGCAGGCACAGCGTATCCTGGCAGCCTGCGTCTGTATGCTCCACGTATTCGGGTCATGGGTGTATGTGCAGGGGGCCCGGAGCCCTAGGGGGCCCATAAAGTCTCTCTTCCCCACATTGTAAACCAATGCTATCAATGACGCTTTATAGTTTGGGGGCCCAGTTCCAGACTTTGTACTGGGGCCCCGCAGCTTCAAGTTACACCTCCGGATCAGGATAATGCTAGGCCATTCCAACCAGCCTGTGTGTGTGACCTGCAGTCGCTGGTAGTCGAAAAGCGGCCGGCCCCGGATGCGCGCTTCAGAGTGGACAGACAGCAGCGGACCCCCAATCACACAGGCCCAAGGCTTGCTATGTAGCACGGAATACCTCATTGGACTGCAGCACTCCACGCGGGCTGAGATACACGCTCCACGTGGGATGGGCAGTATTCGTCCATGAAGATCCAGGCCAACGTTTAGAGATGGAGCAACACTCGGGGAGCAAAGAACTCCAACGAACGGACGCCTACTTTACAAGGATGTATTGCTTTATTCAATGCATGGACACAGAAACAGTTCAACCGCTCGATTACAGACCGCAGTCAATACAGTAAAGAAAGAAATGTGTCTGTTTAATGTAAACTTGCATGGAGCTCGTTTGTCAGCCACTGACTGACTGAATGCTGAAACGTGGTCTGACGTTACATGCACCACCAGGGATAAGGCCTTGCCTATAAGCATTCCCCAGCTGGCAAAAACCGAACCTCCCTGCCTATTCCTCACCATGGAAGAACGGAACCTACCTTTTTTTTAAAAAAAGAAAGCCACAGCAGCAGCCAACTCGATTTTGGTAGGCCGCTGTCTCCCCCTTGTGTGCTGCATAAAAAATGCACTCCACTAAAAATAGCAATGATCCACGAAATAGAGCGTATGGAGAGAATGAGGCTTCCAGATGAGCCGTCAGGCTATGATAAATTGTATCACACCTGGGCGATATGGATAGATGCCCGGAGCTCACCCCTATTTACCAAGTGGTTACAGACAGGGACATGTGAGTAACACGTTTAAACCACAATCGTAAAGAGAAACAACAATTCCGGAGCCCGCCCCCCCCCCCCTTTTTGTTTTATTTTTTCTTTCTCCCGTGTCATAGATACCTACCCCCCCCTTACCCTCCCCTCATTCCCCTGTTTGTAGACCTTATAAAATATCACAGACAAACATGATATAGTTCAACTCGAAATTGATTTATTAAGTTTCATTGTCAAAGTTAATTTTACATTGCTTTGAGATAAGGCAAAAGTTTCCCCCCCTCCATGAAACCAATAAAACCTATATTGAATAAAATAAAAATGATGCAGTTACCGGTAGTTCTGCAGCTTCTTGGTGGAAATAAAGACCATCTCCCGTCTCCCAGCTGCAGCAGAGACTGACTGAAATGGCTGCCAAGCCCGGTATTAATGCTTCTAAATTGATGACATCACAAAGGAGTGACATCGTCAGCCTTCCAAACACCTGGCTCAATTGCATACAGTATGTATGTATGTATGCATGTATGTGAGTGAGTCTATCTATCTATCTATCTATCTATCTATCTATCTATCTATCTATTAATTATGTAGAATATAGATATGGATTATTTCTAAATTACAGATTTTGTAGATATAGATTAAAGATAGATTTAAGATTGTGTGTGTGTGTGTGTGTGTGTGTGTGTGTGTGTGTGTGTGTGTGTGTGTGTGTGTGTGTATATATAATGTATATATGTAAAAAAAAATATAAAATCTGTAGTTATGTATGTATGTATGTATGGCGGGCGGGCAAAAAAGGCCTGCTGTATGTTTTTAAGTTCTTCGGATGACCATGCCGCTCTAATATTCTCCTTACTAGGGTCTACTAATGCTGGCCCAGGGGAAGGCAATAAAGCCCTATGGGGCCGAAGCCAATTTCCCTTATTTTAGGTTAAAAGTTTCCATCCGTCCCCACTGGAAATGCGGCCGGCCGAAGAGATCCCTCCAACCGACCGACCGACGCACCTTCAGAGACAAACTAGTGCTTGCTTCTAGTGTCATCGCCGGCTTAACCATCCTTTGTAGGGAGCTGACGAGTCCTGCAGTAGCAGCAGCAGCAGGCTCTGCAAGCCTAGGATGCGTGAGCACGGTGCAAGAGGAAGGACTGAGGGTGTGAGGCTGGGCGCGGTTGAGAAGGCGTGGGGCGGGGCTATGGAAAGTTTTAATAGCTCTCCCAGCTGCCTGGGTGCATTGTGGGTGCGCCCAGAGTGCTGGCTGAGCGTGTTGCCTCAAGCCTTGGAAGTGGAGTTGGGCGGGCCGGGCTACAGGTGAAACCCATTTCGGGTTATCGCTTCTCGGCCTTTTGGCTAAGATCAAGTGTAGTATCTGTTCTTATCAGTTTAATATCTGATACGTCCCCTATCTGGGGACCATATATTAAATGGATTTTTAGAACAGGGAGCTGGAAAAAGAGCTTGCTCTGTCCACTCCACGCATTGACCTGGTATTGCAGTACCTCCAGGACCGGTGCACCCCCTTTCCTACAGCAGTTTCCAAAAGCAGAAAAACAAAACCGACGAGCAAGAGGTGCAGCGCAGCTGTGGCGGCGGCTGCTGCTACCACCCAAGCACTTTGATTGACACTCAGCCCGTCTGCTCGCAACATTGTATCCACTGAGCAGCTGCGTCTGCCAGAGTGTGCACAGCACAGGTACAACTGGAAGCAAAACACACACACACACACACACCAGTTCATATGGCAGCCGCACTCTATAGTTCGTACCTACCGCTGCGCTAATAGCCAAGTTGGAAACATCGGGCAGGCACAGCGTATCCTGGCAGCCTGCGTCTGTATGCTCCACGTATTCGGGTCATGGGTGTATGTGCAGGGGGCCCGGAGCCCTAGGGGGCCCATAAAGTCTCTCTTCCCCACATTGTAAACCAATGCTATCAATGACGCTTTATAGTTTGGGGGCCCAGTTCCAGACTTTGTACTGGGGCCCCGCAGCTTCAAGTTACACCTCCGGATCAGGATAATGCTAGGCCATTCCAACCAGCCTGTGTGTGTGACCTGCAGTCGCTGGTAGTCGAAAAGCGGCCGGCCCCGGATGCGCGCTTCAGAGTGGACAGACAGCAGCGGACCCCCAATCACACAGGCCCAAGGCTTGCTATGTAGCACGGAATACCTCATTGGACTGCAGCACTCCACGCGGGCTGAGATACACGCTCCACGTGGGATGGGCAGTATTCGTCCATGAAGATCCAGGCCAACGTTTAGAGATGGAGCAACACTCGGGGAGCAAAGAACTCCAACGAACGGACGCCTACTTTACAAGGATGTATTGCTTTATTCAATGCATGGACACAGAAACAGTTCAACCGCTCGATTACAGACCGCAGTCAATACAGTAAAGAAAGAAATGTGTCTGTTTAATGTAAACTTGCATGGAGCTCGTTTGTCAGCCACTGACTGACTGAATGCTGAAACGTGGTCTGACGTTACATGCACCACCAGGGATAAGGCCTTGCCTATAAGCATTCCCCAGCTGGCAAAAACCGAACCTCCCTGCCTATTCCTCACCATGGAAGAACGGAACCTACCTTTTTTTTAAAAAAAGAAAGCCACAGCAGCAGCCAACTCGATTTTGGTAGGCCGCTGTCTCCCCCTTGTGTGCTGCATAAAAAATGCACTCCACTAAAAATAGCAATGATCCACGAAATAGAGCGTATGGAGAGAATGAGGCTTCCAGATGAGCCGTCAGGCTATGATAAATTGTATCACACCTGGGCGATATGGATAGATGCCCGGAGCTCACCCCTATTTACCAAGTGGTTACAGACAGGGACATGTGAGTAACACGTTTAAACCACAATCGTAAAGAGAAACAACAATTCCGGAGCCCGCCCCCCCCCCCCTTTTTGTTTTATTTTTTCTTTCTCCCGTGTCATAGATACCTACCCCCCCCTTACCCTCCCCTCATTCCCCTGTTTGTAGACCTTATAAAATATCACAGACAAACATGATATAGTTCAACTCGAAATTGATTTATTAAGTTTCATTGTCAAAGTTAATTTTACATTGCTTTGAGATAAGGCAAAAGTTTCCCCCCCTCCATGAAACCAATAAAACCTATATTGAATAAAATAAAAATGATGCAGTTACCGGTAGTTCTGCAGCTTCTTGGTGGAAATAAAGACCATCTCCCGTCTCCCAGCTGCAGCAGAGACTGACTGAAATGGCTGCCAAGCCCGGTATTAATGCTTCTAAATTGATGACATCACAAAGGAGTGACATCGTCAGCCTTCCAAACACCTGGCTCAATTGCATACAGTATGTATGTATGTATGCATGTATGTGAGTGAGTCTATCTATCTATCTATCTATCTATCTATCTATCTATCTATCTATTAATTATGTAGAATATAGATATGGATTATTTCTAAATTACAGATTTTGTAGATATAGATTAAAGATAGATTTAAGATTGTGTGTGTGTGTGTGTGTGTGTGTGTGTGTGTGTGTGTGTGTGTGTGTGTGTGTGTGTGTGTATATATAATGTATATATGTAAAAAAAAATATAAAATCTGTAGTTATGTATGTATGTATGTATGGCGGGCGGGCAAAAAAGGCCTGCTGTATGTTTTTAAGTTCTTCGGATGACCATGCCGCTCTAATATTCTCCTTACTAGGGTCTACTAATGCTGGCCCAGGGGAAGGCAATAAAGCCCTATGGGGCCGAAGCCAATTTCCCTTATTTTAGGTTAAAAGTTTCCATCCGTCCCCACTGGAAATGCGGCCGGCCGAAACCGACCGACCGACGCACCTTCAGAGACAAACTAGTGCTTGCTTCTAGTGTCATCGCCGGCTTAACCATCCTTTGTAGGGAGCTGACGAGTCCTGCAGTAGCAGCAGCAGCAGGCTCTGCAAGCCTAGGATGCGTGAGCACGGTGCAAGAGGAAGGACTGAGGGTGTGAGGCTGGGCGCGGTTGAGAAGGCGTGGGGCGGGGCTATGGAAAGTTTTAATAGCTCTCCCAGCTGCCTGGGTGCATTGTGGGTGCGCCCAGAGTGCTGGCTGAGCGTGTTGCCTCAAGCCTTGGAAGTGGAGTTGGGCGGGCCGGGCTACAGGTGAAACCCATTTCGGGTTATCGCTTCTCGGCCTTTTGGCTAAGATCAAGTGTAGTATCTGTTCTTATCAGTTTAATATCTGATACGTCCCCTATCTGGGGACCATATATTAAATGGATTTTTAGAACAGGGAGCTGGAAAAAGAGCTTGCTCTGTCCACTCCACGCATTGACCTGGTATTGCAGTACCTCCAGGACCGGTGCACCCCCTTTCCTACAGCAGTTTCCAAAAGCAGAAAAACAAAACCGACGAGCAAGAGGTGCAGCGCAGCTGTGGCGGCGGCTGCTGCTACCACCCAAGCACTTTGATTGACACTCAGCCCGTCTGCTCGCAACATTGTATCCACTGAGCAGCTGCGTCTGCCAGAGTGTGCACAGCACAGGTACAACTGGAAGCAAAACACACACACACACACACACCAGTTCATATGGCAGCCGCACTCTATAGTTCGTACCTACCGCTGCGCTAATAGCCAAGTTGGAAACATCGGGCAGGCACAGCGTATCCTGGCAGCCTGCGTCTGTATGCTCCACGTATTCGGGTCATGGGTGTATGTGCAGGGGGCCCGGAGCCCTAGGGGGCCCATAAAGTCTCTCTTCCCCACATTGTAAACCAATGCTATCAATGACGCTTTATAGTTTGGGGGCCCAGTTCCAGACTTTGTACTGGGGCCCCGCAGCTTCAAGTTACACCTCCGGATCAGGATAATGCTAGGCCATTCCAACCAGCCTGTGTGTGTGACCTGCAGTCGCTGGTAGTCGAAAAGCGGCCGGCCCCGGATGCGCGCTTCAGAGTGGACAGACAGCAGCGGACCCCCAATCACACAGGCCCAAGGCTTGCTATGTAGCACGGAATACCTCATTGGACTGCAGCACTCCACGCGGGCTGAGATACACGCTCCACGTGGGATGGGCAGTATTCGTCCATGAAGATCCAGGCCAACGTTTAGAGATGGAGCAACACTCGGGGAGCAAAGAACTCCAACGAACGGACGCCTACTTTACAAGGATGTATTGCTTTATTCAATGCATGGACACAGAAACAGTTCAACCGCTCGATTACAGACCGCAGTCAATACAGTAAAGAAAGAAATGTGTCTGTTTAATGTAAACTTGCATGGAGCTCGTTTGTCAGCCACTGACTGACTGAATGCTGAAACGTGGTCTGACGTTACATGCACCACCAGGGATAAGGCCTTGCCTATAAGCATTCCCCAGCTGGCAAAAACCGAACCTCCCTGCCTATTCCTCACCATGGAAGAACGGAACCTACCTTTTTTTTAAAAAAAGAAAGCCACAGCAGCAGCCAACTCGATTTTGGTAGGCCGCTGTCTCCCCCTTGTGTGCTGCATAAAAAATGCACTCCACTAAAAATAGCAATGATCCACGAAATAGAGCGTATGGAGAGAATGAGGCTTCCAGATGAGCCGTCAGGCTATGATAAATTGTATCACACCTGGGCGATATGGATAGATGCCCGGAGCTCACCCCTATTTACCAAGTGGTTACAGACAGGGACATGTGAGTAACACGTTTAAACCACAATCGTAAAGAGAAACAACAATTCCGGAGCCCGCCCCCCCCCCCCTTTTTGTTTTATTTTTTCTTTCTCCCGTGTCATAGATACCTACCCCCCCCTTACCCTCCCCTCATTCCCCTGTTTGTAGACCTTATAAAATATCACAGACAAACATGATATAGTTCAACTCGAAATTGATTTATTAAGTTTCATTGTCAAAGTTAATTTTACATTGCTTTGAGATAAGGCAAAAGTTTCCCCCCCTCCATGAAACCAATAAAACCTATATTGAATAAAATAAAAATGATGCAGTTACCGGTAGTTCTGCAGCTTCTTGGTGGAAATAAAGACCATCTCCCGTCTCCCAGCTGCAGCAGAGACTGACTGAAATGGCTGCCAAGCCCGGTATTAATGCTTCTAAATTGATGACATCACAAAGGAGTGACATCGTCAGCCTTCCAAACACCTGGCTCAATTGCATACAGTATGTATGTATGTATGCATGTATGTGAGTGAGTCTATCTATCTATCTATCTATCTATCTATCTATCTATCTATCTTATTAATTATGTAGAATATAGATATGGATTATTTCTAAATTACAGATTTTGTAGATATAGATTAAAGATAGATTTAAGATTGTGTGTGTGTGTGTGTGTGTGTGTGTGTGTGTGTGTGTGTGTGTGTGTGTGTGTGTGTGTGTGTATATATAATGTATATATGTAAAAAAAAATATAAAATCTGTAGTTATGTATGTATGTATGTATGGCGGGCGGGCAAAAAAGGCCTGCTGTATGTTTTTAAGTTCTTCGGATGACCATGCCGCTCTAATATTCTCCTTACTAGGGTCTACTAATGCTGGCCCAGGGGAAGGCAATAAAGCCCTATGGGGCCGAAGCCAATTTCCCTTATTTTAGGTTAAAAGTTTCCATCCGTCCCCACTGGAAATGCGGCCGGCCGAAGAGATCCCTCCAACCGACCGACCGACGCACCTTCAGAGACAAACTAGTGCTTGCTTCTAGTGTCATCGCCGGCTTAACCATCCTTTGTAGGGAGCTGACGAGTCCTGCAGTAGCAGCAGCAGCAGGCTCTGCAAGCCTAGGATGCGTGAGCACGGTGCAAGAGGAAGGACTGAGGGTGTGAGGCTGGGCGCGGTTGAGAAGGCGTGGGGCGGGGCTATGGAAAGTTTTAATAGCTCTCCCAGCTGCCTGGGTGCATTGTGGGTGCGCCCAGAGTGCTGGCTGAGCGTGTTGCCTCAAGCCTTGGAAGTGGAGTTGGGCGGGCCGGGCTACAGGTGAAACCCATTTCGGGTTATCGCTTCTCGGCCTTTTGGCTAAGATCAAGTGTAGTATCTGTTCTTATCAGTTTAATATCTGATACGTCCCCTATCTGGGGACCATATATTAAATGGATTTTTAGAACAGGGAGCTGGAAAAAGAGCTTGCTCTGTCCACTCCACGCATTGACCTGGTATTGCAGTACCTCCAGGACCGGTGCACCCCCTTTCCTACAGCAGTTTCCAAAAGCAGAAAAACAAAACCGACGAGCAAGAGGTGCAGCGCAGCTGTGGCGGCGGCTGCTGCTACCACCCAAGCACTTTGATTGACACTCAGCCCGTCTGCTCGCAACATTGTATCCACTGAGCAGCTGCGTCTGCCAGAGTGTGCACAGCACAGGTACAACTGGAAGCAAAACACACACACACACACACACCAGTTCATATGGCAGCCGCACTCTATAGTTCGTACCTACCGCTGCGCTAATAGCCAAGTTGGAAACATCGGGCAGGCACAGCGTATCCTGGCAGCCTGCGTCTGTATGCTCCACGTATTCGGGTCATGGGTGTATGTGCAGGGGGCCCGGAGCCCTAGGGGGCCCATAAAGTCTCTCTTCCCCACATTGTAAACCAATGCTATCAATGACGCTTTATAGTTTGGGGGCCCAGTTCCAGACTTTGTACTGGGGCCCCGCAGCTTCAAGTTACACCTCCGGATCAGGATAATGCTAGGCCATTCCAACCAGCCTGTGTGTGTGACCTGCAGTCGCTGGTAGTCGAAAAGCGGCCGGCCCCGGATGCGCGCTTCAGAGTGGACAGACAGCAGCGGACCCCCAATCACACAGGCCCAAGGCTTGCTATGTAGCACGGAATACCTCATTGGACTGCAGCACTCCACGCGGGCTGAGATACACGCTCCACGTGGGATGGGCAGTATTCGTCCATGAAGATCCAGGCCAACGTTTAGAGATGGAGCAACACTCGGGGAGCAAAGAACTCCAACGAACGGACGCCTACTTTACAAGGATGTATTGCTTTATTCAATGCATGGACACAGAAACAGTTCAACCGCTCGATTACAGACCGCAGTCAATACAGTAAAGAAAGAAATGTGTCTGTTTAATGTAAACTTGCAAGCTCGTTTGTCAGCCACTGACTGACTGAATGCTGAAACGTGGTCTGACGTTACATGCACCACCAGGGATAAGGCCTTGCCTATAAGCATTCCCCAGCTGGCAAAAACCGAACCTCCCTGCCTATTCCTCACCATGGAAGAACGGAACCTACCTTTTTTTTAAAAAAAGAAAGCCACAGCAGCAGCCAACTCGATTTTGGTAGGCCGCTGTCTCCCCCTTGTGTGCTGCATAAAAAATGCACTCCACTAAAAATAGCAATGATCCACGAAATAGAGCGTATGGAGAGAATGAGGCTTCCAGATGAGCCGTCAGGCTATGATAAATTGTATCACACCTGGGCGATATGGATAGATGCCCGGAGCTCACCCCTATTTACCAAGTGGTTACAGACAGGGACATGTGAGTAACACGTTTAAACCACAATCGTAAAGAGAAACAACAATTCCGGAGCCCGCCCCCCCCCCCCTTTTTGTTTTATTTTTTCTTTCTCCCGTGTCATAGATACCTACCCCCCCCTTACCCTCCCCTCATTCCCCTGTTTGTTTGTAGACCTTATAAAATATCACAGACAAACATGATATAGTTCAACTCGAAATTGATTTATTAAGTTTCATTGTCAAAGTTAATTTTACATTGCTTTGAGATAAGGCAAAAGTTTCCCCCCCTCCATGAAACCAATAAAACCTATATTGAATAAAATAAAAATGATGCAGTTACCGGTAGTTCTGCAGCTTCTTGGTGGAAATAAAGACCATCTCCCGTCTCCCAGCTGCAGCAGAGACTGACTGAAATGGCTGCCAAGCCCGGTATTAATGCTTCTAAATTGATGACATCACAAAGGAGTGACATCGTCAGCCTTCCAAACACCTGGCTCAATTGCATACAGTATGTATGTATGTATGCATGTATGTGAGTGAGTCTATCTATCTATCTATCTATCTATCTATCTATCTATCTATCTTTATTAATTATGTAGAATATAGATATGGATTATTTCTAAATTACAGATTTTGTAGATATAGATTAAAGATAGATTTAAGATGTGTGTGTGTGTGTGTGTGTGTGTGTGTGTGTGTGTGTGTGTGTGTGTGTGTGTGTGTGTGTATATATAATGTATATATGTAAAAAAAAATATAAAATCTGTAGTTATGTATGTATGTATGTATGGCGGGCGGGCAAAAAAGGCCTGCTGTATGTTTTTAAGTTCTTCGGATGACCATGCCGCTCTAATATTCTCCTTACTAGGGTCTACTAATGCTGGCCCAGGGGAAGGCAATAAAGCCCTATGGGGCCGAAGCCAATTTCCCTTATTTTAGGTTAAAAGTTTCCATCCGTCCCCACTGGAAATGCGGCCGGCCGAAGAGATCCCTCCAACCGACCGACCGACGCACCTTCAGAGACAAACTAGTGCTTGCTTCTAGTGTCATCGCCGGCTTAACCATCCTTTGTAGGGAGCTGACGAGTCCTGCAGTAGCAGCAGCAGCAGGCTCTGCAAGCCTAGGATGCGTGAGCACGGTGCAAGAGGAAGGACTGAGGGTGTGAGGCTGGGCGCGGTTGAGAAGGCGTGGGGCGGGGCTATGGAAAGTTTTAATAGCTCTCCCAGCTGCCTGGGTGCATTGTGGGTGCGCCCAGAGTGCTGGCTGAGCGTGTTGCCTCAAGCCTTGGAAGTGGAGTTGGGCGGGCCGGGCTACAGGTGAAACCCATTTCGGGTTATCGCTTCTCGGCCTTTTGGCTAAGATCAAGTGTAGTATCTGTTCTTATCAGTTTAATATCTGATACGTCCCCTATCTGGGGACCATATATTAAATGGATTTTTAGAACAGGGAGCTGGAAAAAGAGCTTGCTCTGTCCACTCCACGCATTGACCTGGTATTGCAGTACCTCCAGGACCGGTGCACCCCCTTTCCTACAGCAGTTTCCAAAAGCAGAAAAACAAAACCGACGAGCAAGAGGTGCAGCGCAGCTGTGGCGGCGGCTGCTGCTACCACCCAAGCACTTTGATTGACACTCAGCCCGTCTGCTCGCAACATTGTATCCACTGAGCAGCTGCGTCTGCCAGAGTGTGCACAGCACAGGTACAACTGGAAGCAAAACACACACACACACACACACCAGTTCATATGGCAGCCGCACTCTATAGTTCGTACCTACCGCTGCGCTAATAGCCAAGTTGGAAACATCGGGCAGGCACAGCGTATCCTGGCAGCCTGCGTCTGTATGCTCCACGTATTCGGGTCATGGGTGTATGTGCAGGGGGCCCGGAGCCCTAGGGGGCCCATAAAGTCTCTCTTCCCCACATTGTAAACCAATGCTATCAATGACGCTTTATAGTTTGGGGGCCCAGTTCCAGACTTTGTACTGGGGCCCCGCAGCTTCAAGTTACACCTCCGGATCAGGATAATGCTAGGCCATTCCAACCAGCCTGTGTGTGTGACCTGCAGTCGCTGGTAGTCGAAAAGCGGCCGGCCCCGGATGCGCGCTTCAGAGTGGACAGACAGCAGCGGACCCCCAATCACACAGGCCCAAGGCTTGCTATGTAGCACGGAATACCTCATTGGACTGCAGCACTCCACGCGGGCTGAGATACACGCTCCACGTGGGATGGGCAGTATTCGTCCATGAAGATCCAGGCCAACGTTTAGAGATGGAGCAACACTCGGGGAGCAAAGAACTCCAACGAACGGACGCCTACTTTACAAGGATGTATTGCTTTATTCAATGCATGGACACAGAAACAGTTCAACCGCTCGATTACAGACCGCAGTCAATACAGTAAAGAAAGAAATGTGTCTGTTTAATGTAAACTTGCATGGAGCTCGTTTGTCAGCCACTGACTGACTGAATGCTGAAACGTGGTCTGACGTTACATGCACCACCAGGGATAAGGCCTTGCCTATAAGCATTCCCCAGCTGGCAAAAACCGAACCTCCCTGCCTATTCCTCACCATGGAAGAACGGAACCTACCTTTTTTTTAAAAAAAGAAAGCCACAGCAGCAGCCAACTCGATTTTGGTAGGCCGCTGTCTCCCCCTTGTGTGCTGCATAAAAAATGCACTCCACTAAAAATAGCAATGATCCACGAAATAGAGCGTATGGAGAGAATGAGGCTTCCAGATGAGCCGTCAGGCTATGATAAATTGTATCACACCTGGGCGATATGGATAGATGCCCGGCTCACCCCTATTTACCAAGTGGTTACAGACAGGGACATGTGAGTAACACGTTTAAACCACAATCGTAAAGAGAAACAACAATTCCGGAGCCCGCCCCCCCCCCCCTTTTTGTTTTATTTTTTCTTTCTCCCGTGTCATAGATACCTACCCCCCCCTTACCCTCCCCTCATTCCCCTGTTTGTAGACCTTATAAAATATCACAGACAAACATGATATAGTTCAACTCGAAATTGATTTATTAAGTTTCATTGTCAAAGTTAATTTTACATTGCTTTGAGATAAGGCAAAAGTTTCCCCCCCTCCATGAAACCAATAAAACCTATATTGAATAAAATAAAAATGATGCAGTTACCGGTAGTTCTGCAGCTTCTTGGTGGAAATAAAGACCATCTCCCGTCTCCCAGCTGCAGCAGAGACTGACTGAAATGGCTGCCAAGCCCGGTATTAATGCTTCTAAATTGATGACATCACAAAGGAGTGACATCGTCAGCCTTCCAAACACCTGGCTCAATTGCATACAGTATGTATGTATGTATGCATGTATGTGAGTGAGTCTATCTATCTATCTATCTATCTATCTATCTATCTATCTTTATTAATTATGTAGAATATAGATATGGATTATTTCTAAATTACAGATTTTGTAGATATAGATTAAAGATAGATTTAAGATTGTGTGTGTGTGTGTGTGTGTGTGTGTGTGTGTGTGTGTGTGTGTGTGTGTGTGTGTGTGTGTGTGTATATATAATGTATATATGTAAAAAAAAATATAAAATCTGTAGTTATGTATGTATGTATGTATGGCGGGCGGGCAAAAAAGGCCTGCTGTATGTTTTTAAGTTCTTCGGATGACCATGCCGCTCTAATATTCTCCTTACTAGGGTCTACTAATGCTGGCCCAGGGGAAGGCAATAAAGCCCTATGGGGCCGAAGCCAATTTCCCTTATTTTAGGTTAAAAGTTTCCATCCGTCCCCACTGGAAATGCGGCCGGCCGAAGAGATCCCTCCAACCGACCGACCGACGCACCTTCAGAGACAAACTAGTGCTTGCTTCTAGTGTCATCGCCGGCTTAACCATCCTTTGTAGGGAGCTGACGAGTCCTGCAGTAGCAGCAGCAGCAGGCTCTGCAAGCCTAGGATGCGTGAGCACGGTGCAAGAGGAAGGACTGAGGGTGTGAGGCTGGGCGCGGTTGAGAAGGCGTGGGGCGGGGCTATGGAAAGTTTTAATAGCTCTCCCAGCTGCCTGGGTGCATTGTGGGTGCGCCCAGAGTGCTGGCTGAGCGTGTTGCCTCAAGCCTTGGAAGTGGAGTTGGGCGGGCCGGGCTACAGGTGAAACCCATTTCGGGTTATCGCTTCTCGGCCTTTTGGCTAAGATCAAGTGTAGTATCTGTTCTTATCAGTTTAATATCTGATACGTCCCCTATCTGGGGACCATATATTAAATGGATTTTTAGAACAGGGAGCTGGAAAAAGAGCTTGCTCTGTCCACTCCACGCATTGACCTGGTATTGCAGTACCTCCAGGACCGGTGCACCCCCTTTCCTACAGCAGTTTCCAAAAGCAGAAAAACAAAACCGACGAGCAAGAGGTGCAGCGCAGCTGTGGCGGCGGCTGCTGCTACCACCCAAGCACTTTGATTGACACTCAGCCCGTCTGCTCGCAACATTGTATCCACTGAGCAGCTGCGTCTGCCAGAGTGTGCACAGCACAGGTACAACTGGAAGCAAAACACACACACACACACACACCAGTTCATATGGCAGCCGCACTCTATAGTTCGTACCTACCGCTGCGCTAATAGCCAAGTTGGAAACATCGGGCAGGCACAGCGTATCCTGGCAGCCTGCGTCTGTATGCTCCACGTATTCGGGTCATGGGTGTATGTGCAGGGGGCCCGGAGCCCTAGGGGGCCCATAAAGTCTCTCTTCCCCACATTGTAAACCAATGCTATCAATGACGCTTTATAGTTTGGGGGCCCAGTTCCAGACTTTGTACTGGGGCCCCGCAGCTTCAAGTTACACCTCCGGATCAGGATAATGCTAGGCCATTCCAACCAGCCTGTGTGTGTGACCTGCAGTCGCTGGTAGTCGAAAAGCGGCCGGCCCCGGATGCGCGCTTCAGAGTGGACAGACAGCAGCGGACCCCCAATCACACAGGCCCAAGGCTTGCTATGTAGCACGGAATACCTCATTGGACTGCAGCACTCCACGCGGGCTGAGATACACGCTCCACGTGGGATGGGCAGTATTCGTCCATGAAGATCCAGGCCAACGTTTAGAGATGGAGCAACACTCGGGGAGCAAAGAACTCCAACGAACGGACGCCTACTTTACAAGGATGTATTGCTTTATTCAATGCATGGACACAGAAACAGTTCAACCGCTCGATTACAGACCGCAGTCAATACAGTAAAGAAAGAAATGTGTCTGTTTAATGTAAACTTGCATGGAGCTCGTTTGTCAGCCACTGACTGACTGAATGCTGAAACGTGGTCTGACGTTACATGCACCACCAGGGATAAGGCCTTGCCTATAAGCATTCCCCAGCTGGCAAAAACCGAACCTCCCTGCCTATTCCTCACCATGGAAGAACGGAACCTACCTTTTTTTTAAAAAAAGAAAGCCACAGCAGCAGCCAACTCGATTTTGGTAGGCCGCTGTCTCCCCCTTGTGTGCTGCATAAAAAATGCACTCCACTAAAAATAGCAATGATCCACGAAATAGAGCGTATGGAGAGAATGAGGCTTCCAGATGAGCCGTCAGGCTATGATAAATTGTATCACACCTGGGCGATATGGATAGATGCCCGGAGCTCACCCCTATTTACCAAGTGGTTACAGACAGGGACATGTGAGTAACACGTTTAAACCACAATCGTAAAGAGAAACAACAATTCCGGAGCCCGCCCCCCCCCCCCTTTTTGTTTTATTTTTTCTTTCTCCCGTGTCATAGATACCTACCCCCCCCTTACCCTCCCCTCATTCCCCTGTTTGTAGACCTTATAAAATATCACAGACAAACATGATATAGTTCAACTCGAAATTGATTTATTAAGTTTCATTGTCAAAGTTAATTTTACATTGCTTTGAGATAAGGCAAAAGTTTCCCCCCCTCCATGAAACCAATAAAACCTATATTGAATAAAATAAAAATGATGCAGTTACCGGTAGTTCTGCAGCTTCTTGGTGGAAATAAAGACCATCTCCCGTCTCCCAGCTGCAGCAGAGACTGACTGAAATGGCTGCCAAGCCCGGTATTAATGCTTCTAAATTGATGACATCACAAAGGAGTGACATCGTCAGCCTTCCAAACACCTGGCTCAATTGCATACAGTATGTATGTATGTATGCATGTATGTGAGTGAGTCTATCTATCTATCTATCTATCTATCTATCTATCTATCTTTATTAATTATGTAGAATATAGATATGGATTATTTCTAAATTACAGATTTTGTAGATATAGATTAAAGATAGATTTAAGATTGTGTGTGTGTGTGTGTGTGTGTGTGTGTGTGTGTGTGTGTGTGTGTGTGTGTGTGTGTGTGTGTATATATAATGTATATATGTAAAAAAAAATATAAAATCTGTAGTTATGTATGTATGTATGTATGGCGGGCGGGCAAAAAAGGCCTGCTGTATGTTTTTAAGTTCTTCGGATGACCATGCCGCTCTAATATTCTCCTTACTAGGGTCTACTAATGCTGGCCCAGGGGAAGGCAATAAAGCCCTATGGGGCCGAAGCCAATTTCCCTTATTTTAGGTTAAAAGTTTCCATCCGTCCCCACTGGAAATGCGGCCGGCCGAAGAGATCCCTCCAACCGACCGACCGACGCACCTTCAGAGACAAACTAGTGCTTGCTTCTAGTGTCATCGCCGGCTTAACCATCCTTTGTAGGGAGCTGACGAGTCCTGCAGTAGCAGCAGCAGCAGGCTCTGCAAGCCTAGGATGCGTGAGCACGGTGCAAGAGGAAGGACTGAGGGTGTGAGGCTGGGCGCGGTTGAGAAGGCGTGGGGCGGGGCTATGGAAAGTTTTAATAGCTCTCCCAGCTGCCTGGGTGCATTGTGGGTGCGCCCAGAGTGCTGGCTGAGCGTGTTGCCTCAAGCCTTGGAAGTGGAGTTGGGCGGGCCGGGCTACAGGTGAAACCCATTTCGGGTTATCGCTTCTCGGCCTTTTGGCTAAGATCAAGTGTAGTATCTGTTCTTATCAGTTTAATATCTGATACGTCCCCTATCTGGGGACCATATATTAAATGGATTTTTAGAACAGGGAGCTGGAAAAAGAGCTTGCTCTGTCCACTCCACGCATTGACCTGGTATTGCAGTACCTCCAGGACCGGTGCACCCCCTTTCCTACAGCAGTTTCCAAAAGCAGAAAAACAAAACCGACGAGCAAGAGGTGCAGCGCAGCTGTGGCGGCGGCTGCTGCTACCACCCAAGCACTTTGATTGACACTCAGCCCGTCTGCTCGCAACATTGTATCCACTGAGCAGCTGCGTCTGCCAGAGTGTGCACAGCACAGGTACAACTGGAAGCAAAACACACACACACACACACACCAGTTCATATGGCAGCCGCACTCTATAGTTCGTACCTACCGCTGCGCTAATAGCCAAGTTGGAAACATCGGGCAGGCACAGCGTATCCTGGCAGCCTGCGTCTGTATGCTCCACGTATTCGGGTCATGGGTGTATGTGCAGGGGGCCCGGAGCCCTAGGGGGCCCATAAAGTCTCTCTTCCCCACATTGTAAACCAATGCTATCAATGACGCTTTATAGTTTGGGGGCCCAGTTCCAGACTTTGTACTGGGGCCCCGCAGCTTCAAGTTACACCTCCGGATCAGGATAATGCTAGGCCATTCCAACCAGCCTGTGTGTGTGACCTGCAGTCGCTGGTAGTCGAAAAGCGGCCGGCCCCGGATGCGCGCTTCAGAGTGGACAGACAGCAGCGGACCCCCAATCACACAGGCCCAAGGCTTGCTATGTAGCACGGAATACCTCATTGGACTGCAGCACTCCACGCGGGCTGAGATACACGCTCCACGTGGGATGGGCAGTATTCGTCCATGAAGATCCAGGCCAACGTTTAGAGATGGAGCAACACTCGGGGAGCAAAGAACTCCAACGAACGGACGCCTACTTTACAAGGATGTATTGCTTTATTCAATGCATGGACACAGAAACAGTTCAACCGCTCGATTACAGACCGCAGTCAATACAGTAAAGAAAGAAATGTGTCTGTTTAATGTAAACTTGCATGGAGCTCGTTTGTCAGCCACTGACTGACTGAATGCTGAAACGTGGTCTGACGTTACATGCACCACCAGGGATAAGGCCTTGCCTATAAGCATTCCCCAGCTGGCAAAAACCGAACCTCCCTGCCTATTCCTCACCATGGAAGAACGGAACCTACCTTTTTTTTAAAAAAAGAAAGCCACAGCAGCAGCCAACTCGATTTTGGTAGGCCGCTGTCTCCCCCTTGTGTGCTGCATAAAAAATGCACTCCACTAAAAATAGCAATGATCCACGAAATAGAGCGTATGGAGAGAATGAGGCTTCCAGATGAGCCGTCAGGCTATGATAAATTGTATCACACCTGGGCGATATGGATAGATGCCCGGAGCTCACCCCTATTTACCAAGTGGTTACAGACAGGGACATGTGAGTAACACGTTTAAACCACAATCGTAAAGAGAAACAACAATTCCGGAGCCCGCCCCCCCCCCCCTTTTTGTTTTATTTTTTCTTTCTCCCGTGTCATAGATACCTACCCCCCCCTTACCCTCCCCTCATTCCCCTGTTTGTAGACCTTATAAAATATCACAGACAAACATGATATAGTTCAACTCGAAATTGATTTATTAAGTTTCATTGTCAAAGTTAATTTTACATTGCTTTGAGATAAGGCAAAAGTTTCCCCCCCTCCATGAAACCAATAAAACCTATATTGAATAAAATAAAAATGATGCAGTTACCGGTAGTTCTGCAGCTTCTTGGTGGAAATAAAGACCATCTCCCGTCTCCCAGCTGCAGCAGAGACTGACTGAAATGGCTGCCAAGCCCGGTATTAATGCTTCTAAATTGATGACATCACAAAGGAGTGACATCGTCAGCCTTCCAAACACCTGGCTCAATTGCATACAGTATGTATGTATGTATGCATGTATGTGAGTGAGTCTATCTATCTATCTATCTATCTATCTATCTATCTATCTTTATTAATTATGTAGAATATAGATATGGATTATTTCTAAATTACAGATTTTGTAGATATAGATTAAAGATAGATTTAAGATTGTGTGTGTGTGTGTGTGTGTGTGTGTGTGTGTGTGTGTGTGTGTGTGTGTGTGTGTGTGTGTGTGTATATATAATGTATATATGTAAAAAAAAATATAAAATCTGTAGTTATGTATGTATGTATGTATGGCGGGCGGGCAAAAAAGGCCTGCTGTATGTTTTTAAGTTCTTCGGATGACCATGCCGCTCTAATATTCTCCTTACTAGGGTCTACTAATGCTGGCCCAGGGGAAGGCAATAAAGCCCTATGGGGCCGAAGCCAATTTCCCTTATTTTAGGTTAAAAGTTTCCATCCGTCCCCACTGGAAATGCGGCCGGCCGAAGAGATCCCTCCAACCGACCGACCGACGCACCTTCAGAGACAAACTAGTGCTTGCTTCTAGTGTCATCGCCGGCTTAACCATCCTTTGTAGGGAGCTGACGAGTCCTGCAGTAGCAGCAGCAGCAGGCTCTGCAAGCCTAGGATGCGTGAGCACGGTGCAAGAGGAAGGACTGAGGGTGTGAGGCTGGGCGCGGTTGAGAAGGCGTGGGGCGGGGCTATGGAAAGTTTTAATAGCTCTCCCAGCTGCCTGGGTGCATTGTGGGTGCGCCCAGAGTGCTGGCTGAGCGTGTTGCCTCAAGCCTTGGAAGTGGAGTTGGGCGGGCCGGGCTACAGGTGAAACCCATTTCGGGTTATCGCTTCTCGGCCTTTTGGCTAAGATCAAGTGTAGTATCTGTTCTTATCAGTTTAATATCTGATACGTCCCCTATCTGGGGACCATATATTAAATGGATTTTTAGAACAGGGAGCTGGAAAAAGAGCTTGCTCTGTCCACTCCACGCATTGACCTGGTATTGCAGTACCTCCAGGACCGGTGCACCCCCTTTCCTACAGCAGTTTCCAAAAGCAGAAAAACAAAACCGACGAGCAAGAGGTGCAGCGCAGCTGTGGCGGCGGCTGCTGCTACCACCCAAGCACTTTGATTGACACTCAGCCCGTCTGCTCGCAACATTGTATCCACTGAGCAGCTGCGTCTGCCAGAGTGTGCACAGCACAGGTACAACTGGAAGCAAAACACACACACACACACACACCAGTTCATATGGCAGCCGCACTCTATAGTTCGTACCTACCGCTGCTAATAGCCAAGTTGGAAACATCGGGCAGGCACAGCGTATCCTGGCAGCCTGCGTCTGTATGCTCCACGTATTCGGGTCATGGGTGTATGTGCAGGGGGCCCGGAGCCCTAGGGGGCCCATAAAGTCTCTCTTCCCCACATTGTAAACCAATGCTATCAATGACGCTTTATAGTTTGGGGGCCCAGTTCCAGACTTTGTACTGGGGCCCCGCAGCTTCAAGTTACACCTCCGGATCAGGATAATGCTAGGCCATTCCAACCAGCCTGTGTGTGTGACCTGCAGTCGCTGGTAGTCGAAAAGCGGCCGGCCCCGGATGCGCGCTTCAGAGTGGACAGACAGCAGCGGACCCCCAATCACACAGGCCCAAGGCTTGCTATGTAGCACGGAATACCTCATTGGACTGCAGCACTCCACGCGGGCTGAGATACACGCTCCACGTGGGATGGGCAGTATTCGTCCATGAAGATCCAGGCCAACGTTTAGAGATGGAGCAACACTCGGGGAGCAAAGAACTCCAACGAACGGACGCCTACTTTACAAGGATGTATTGCTTTATTCAATGCATGGACACAGAAACAGTTCAACCGCTCGATTACAGACCGCAGTCAATACAGTAAAGAAAGAAATGTGTCTGTTTAATGTAAACTTGCATGGAGCTCGTTTGTCAGCCACTGACTGACTGAATGCTGAAACGTGGTCTGACGTTACATGCACCACCAGGGATAAGGCCTTGCCTATAAGCATTCCCCAGCTGGCAAAAACCGAACCTCCCTGCCTATTCCTCACCATGGAAGAACGGAACCTACCTTTTTTTTAAAAAAAGAAAGCCACAGCAGCAGCCAACTCGATTTTGGTAGGCCGCTGTCTCCCCCTTGTGTGCTGCATAAAAAATGCACTCCACTAAAAATAGCAATGATCCACGAAATAGAGCGTATGGAGAGAATGAGGCTTCCAGATGAGCCGTCAGGCTATGATAAATTGTATCACACCTGGGCGATATGGATAGATGCCCGGAGCTCACCCCTATTTACCAAGTGGTTACAGACAGGGACATGTGAGTAACACGTTTAAACCACAATCGTAAAGAGAAACAACAATTCCGGAGCCCGCCCCCCCCCCCCTTTTTGTTTTATTTTTTCTTTCTCCCGTGTCATAGATACCTACCCCCCCCTTACCCTCCCCTCATTCCCCTGTTTGTAGACCTTATAAAATATCACAGACAAACATGATATAGTTCAACTCGAAATTGATTTATTAAGTTTCATTGTCAAAGTTAATTTTACATTGCTTTGAGATAAGGCAAAAGTTTCCCCCCCTCCATGAAACCAATAAAACCTATATTGAATAAAATAAAAATGATGCAGTTACCGGTAGTTCTGCAGCTTCTTGGTGGAAATAAAGACCATCTCCCGTCTCCCAGCTGCAGCAGAGACTGACTGAAATGGCTGCCAAGCCCGGTATTAATGCTTCTAAATTGATGACATCACAAAGGAGTGACATCGTCAGCCTTCCAAACACCTGGCTCAATTGCATACAGTATGTATGTATGTATGCATGTATGTGAGTGAGTCTATCTATCTATCTATCTATCTATCTATCTATCTATCTATTATTAATTATGTAGAATATAGATATGGATTATTTCTAAATTACAGATTTTGTAGATATAGATTAAAGATAGATTTAAGATTGTGTGTGTGTGTGTGTGTGTGTGTGTGTGTGTGTGTGTGTGTGTGTGTGTGTGTGTGTGTGTGTATATATAATGTATATATGTAAAAAAAAATATAAAATCTGTAGTTATGTATGTATGTATGTATGGCGGGCGGGCAAAAAAGGCCTGCTGTATGTTTTTAAGTTCTTCGGATGACCATGCCGCTCTAATATTCTCCTTACTAGGGTCTACTAATGCTGGCCCAGGGGAAGGCAATAAAGCCCTATGGGGCCGAAGCCAATTTCCCTTATTTTAGGTTAAAAGTTTCCATCCGTCCCCACTGGAAATGCGGCCGGCCGAAGAGATCCCTCCAACCGACCGACCGACGCACCTTCAGAGACAAACTAGTGCTTGCTTCTAGTGTCATCGCCGGCTTAACCATCCTTTGTAGGGAGCTGACGAGTCCTGCAGTAGCAGCAGCAGCAGGCTCTGCAAGCCTAGGATGCGTGAGCACGGTGCAAGAGGAAGGACTGAGGGTGTGAGGCTGGGCGCGGTTGAGAAGGCGTGGGGCGGGGCTATGGAAAGTTTTAATAGCTCTCCCAGCTGCCTGGGTGCATTGTGGGTGCGCCCAGAGTGCTGGCTGAGCGTGTTGCCTCAAGCCTTGGAAGTGGAGTTGGGCGGGCCGGGCTACAGGTGAAACCCATTTCGGGTTATCGCTTCTCGGCCTTTTGGCTAAGATCAAGTGTAGTATCTGTTCTTATCAGTTTAATATCTGATACGTCCCCTATCTGGGGACCATATATTAAATGGATTTTTAGAACAGGGAGCTGGAAAAAGAGCTTGCTCTGTCCACTCCACGCATTGACCTGGTATTGCAGTACCTCCAGGACCGGTGCACCCCCTTTCCTACAGCAGTTTCCAAAAGCAGAAAAACAAAACCGACGAGCAAGAGGTGCAGCGCAGCTGTGGCGGCGGCTGCTGCTACCACCCAAGCACTTTGATTGACACTCAGCCCGTCTGCTCGCAACATTGTATCCACTGAGCAGCTGCGTCTGCCAGAGTGTGCACAGCACAGGTACAACTGGAAGCAAAACACACACACACACACCAGTTCATATGGCAGCCGCACTCTATAGTTCGTACCTACCGCTGCGCTAATAGCCAAGTTGGAAACATCGGGCAGGCACAGCGTATCCTGGCAGCCTGCGTCTGTATGCTCCACGTATTCGGGTCATGGGTGTATGTGCAGGGGGCCCGGAGCCCTAGGGGGCCCATAAAGTCTCTCTTCCCCACATTGTAAACCAATGCTATCAATGACGCTTTATAGTTTGGGGGCCCAGTTCCAGACTTTGTACTGGGGCCCCGCAGCTTCAAGTTACACCTCCGGATCAGGATAATGCTAGGCCATTCCAACCAGCCTGTGTGTGTGACCTGCAGTCGCTGGTAGTCGAAAAGCGGCCGGCCCCGGATGCGCGCTTCAGAGTGGACAGACAGCAGCGGACCCCCAATCACACAGGCCCAAGGCTTGCTATGTAGCACGGAATACCTCATTGGACTGCAGCACTCCACGCGGGCTGAGATACACGCTCCACGTGGGATGGGCAGTATTCGTCCATGAAGATCCAGGCCAACGTTTAGAGATGGAGCAACACTCGGGGAGCAAAGAACTCCAACGAACGGACGCCTACTTTACAAGGATGTATTGCTTTATTCAATGCATGGACACAGAAACAGTTCAACCGCTCGATTACAGACCGCAGTCAATACAGTAAAGAAAGAAATGTGTCTGTTTAATGTAAACTTGCATGGAGCTCGTTTGTCAGCCACTGACTGACTGAATGCTGAAACGTGGTCTGACGTTACATGCACCACCAGGGATAAGGCCTTGCCTATAAGCATTCCCCAGCTGGCAAAAACCGAACCTCCCTGCCTATTCCTCACCATGGAAGAACGGAACCTACCTTTTTTTTAAAAAAAGAAAGCCACAGCAGCAGCCAACTCGATTTTGGTAGGCCGCTGTCTCCCCCTTGTGTGCTGCATAAAAAATGCACTCCACTAAAAATAGCAATGATCCACGAAATAGAGCGTATGGAGAGAATGAGGCTTCCAGATGAGCCGTCAGGCTATGATAAATTGTATCACACCTGGGCGATATGGATAGATGCCCGGAGCTCACCCCTATTTACCAAGTGGTTACAGACAGGGACATGTGAGTAACACGTTTAAACCACAATCGTAAAGAGAAACAACAATTCCGGAGCCCGCCCCCCCCCCCCTTTTTGTTTTATTTTTTCTTTCTCCCGTGTCATAGATACCTACCCCCCCCTTACCCTCCCCTCATTCCCCTGTTTGTAGACCTTATAAAATATCACAGACAAACATGATATAGTTCAACTCGAAATTGATTTATTAAGTTTCATTGTCAAAGTTAATTTTACATTGCTTTGAGATAAGGCAAAAGTTTCCCCCCCTCCATGAAACCAATAAAACCTATATTGAATAAAATAAAAATGATGCAGTTACCGGTAGTTCTGCAGCTTCTTGGTGGAAATAAAGACCATCTCCCGTCTCCCAGCTGCAGCAGAGACTGACTGAAATGGCTGCCAAGCCCGGTATTAATGCTTCTAAATTGATGACATCACAAAGGAGTGACATCGTCAGCCTTCCAAACACCTGGCTCAATTGCATACAGTATGTATGTATGTATGCATGTATGTGAGTGAGTCTATCTATCTATCTATCTATCTATCTATCTATCTTTATTAATTATGTAGAATATAGATATGGATTATTTCTAAATTACAGATTTTGTAGATATAGATTAAAGATAGATTTAAGATTGTGTGTGTGTGTGTGTGTGTGTGTGTGTGTGTGTGTGTGTGTGTGTGTGTGTGTGTGTGTGTGTATATATAATGTATATATGTAAAAAAAAATATAAAATCTGTAGTTATGTATGTATGTATGTATGGCGGGCGGGCAAAAAAGGCCTGCTGTATGTTTTTAAGTTCTTCGGATGACCATGCCGCTCTAATATTCTCCTTACTAGGGTCTACTAATGCTGGCCCAGGGGAAGGCAATAAAGCCCTATGGGGCCGAAGCCAATTTCCCTTATTTTAGGTTAAAAGTTTCCATCCGTCCCCACTGGAAATGCGGCCGGCCGAAGAGATCCCTCCAACCGACCGACCGACGCACCTTCAGAGACAAACTAGTGCTTGCTTCTAGTGTCATCGCCGGCTTAACCATCCTTTGTAGGGAGCTGACGAGTCCTGCAGTAGCAGCAGCAGCAGGCTCTGCAAGCCTAGGATGCGTGAGCACGGTGCAAGAGGAAGGACTGAGGGTGTGAGGCTGGGCGCGGTTGAGAAGGCGTGGGGCGGGGCTATGGAAAGTTTTAATAGCTCTCCCAGCTGCCTGGGTGCATTGTGGGTGCGCCCAGAGTGCTGGCTGAGCGTGTTGCCTCAAGCCTTGGAAGTGGAGTTGGGCGGGCCGGGCTACAGGTGAAACCCATTTCGGGTTATCGCTTCTCGGCCTTTTGGCTAAGATCAAGTGTAGTATCTGTTCTTATCAGTTTAATATCTGATACGTCCCCTATCTGGGGACCATATATTAAATGGATTTTTAGAACAGGGAGCTGGAAAAAGAGCTTGCTCTGTCCACTCCACGCATTGACCTGGTATTGCAGTACCTCCAGGACCGGTGCACCCCCTTTCCTACAGCAGTTTCCAAAAGCAGAAAAACAAAACCGACGAGCAAGAGGTGCAGCGCAGCTGTGGCGGCGGCTGCTGCTACCACCCAAGCACTTTGATTGACACTCAGCCCGTCTGCTCGCAACATTGTATCCACTGAGCAGCTGCGTCTGCCAGAGTGTGCACAGCACAGGTACAACTGGAAGCAAAACACACACACACACACACACCAGTTCATATGGCAGCCGCACTCTATAGTTCGTACCTACCGCTGCGCTAATAGCCAAGTTGGAAACATCGGGCAGGCACAGCGTATCCTGGCAGCCTGCGTCTGTATGCTCCACGTATTCGGGTCATGGGTGTATGTGCAGGGGGCCCGGAGCCCTAGGGGGCCCATAAAGTCTCTCTTCCCCACATTGTAAACCAATGCTATCAATGACGCTTTATAGTTTGGGGGCCCAGTTCCAGACTTTGTACTGGGGCCCCGCAGCTTCAAGTTACACCTCCGGATCAGGATAATGCTAGGCCATTCCAACCAGCCTGTGTGTGTGACCTGCAGTCGCTGGTAGTCGAAAAGCGGCCGGCCCCGGATGCGCGCTTCAGAGTGGACAGACAGCAGCGGACCCCCAATCACACAGGCCCAAGGCTTGCTATGTAGCACGGAATACCTCATTGGACTGCAGCACTCCACGCGGGCTGAGATACACGCTCCACGTGGGATGGGCAGTATTCGTCCATGAAGATCCAGGCCAACGTTTAGAGATGGAGCAACACTCGGGGAGCAAAGAACTCCAACGAACGGACGCCTACTTTACAAGGATGTATTGCTTTATTCAATGCATGGACACAGAAACAGTTCAACCGCTCGATTACAGACCGCAGTCAATACAGTAAAGAAAGAAATGTGTCTGTTTAATGTAAACTTGCATGGAGCTCGTTTGTCAGCCACTGACTGACTGAATGCTGAAACGTGGTCTGACGTTACATGCACCACCAGGGATAAGGCCTTGCCTATAAGCATTCCCCAGCTGGCAAAAACCGAACCTCCCTGCCTATTCCTCACCATGGAAGAACGGAACCTACCTTTTTTTTAAAAAAAGAAAGCCACAGCAGCAGCCAACTCGATTTTGGTAGGCCGCTGTCTCCCCCTTGTGTGCTGCATAAAAAATGCACTCCACTAAAAATAGCAATGATCCACGAAATAGAGCGTATGGAGAGAATGAGGCTTCCAGATGAGCCGTCAGGCTATGATAAATTGTATCACACCTGGGCGATATGGATAGATGCCCGGAGCTCACCCCTATTTACCAAGTGGTTACAGACAGGGACATGTGAGTAACACGTTTAAACCACAATCGTAAAGAGAAACAACAATTCCGGAGCCCGCCCCCCCCCCCCTTTTTGTTTTATTTTTTCTTTCTCCCGTGTCATAGATACCTACCCCCCCCTTACCCTCCCCTCATTCCCCTGTTTGTAGACCTTATAAAATATCACAGACAAACATGATATAGTTCAACTCGAAATTGATTTATTAAGTTTCATTGTCAAAGTTAATTTTACATTGCTTTGAGATAAGGCAAAAGTTTCCCCCCCTCCATGAAACCAATAAAACCTATATTGAATAAAATAAAAATGATGCAGTTACCGGTAGTTCTGCAGCTTCTTGGTGGAAATAAAGACCATCTCCCGTCTCCCAGCTGCAGCAGAGACTGACTGAAATGGCTGCCAAGCCCGGTATTAATGCTTCTAAATTGATGACATCACAAAGGAGTGACATCGTCAGCCTTCCAAACATCTGGCTCAATTGCATACAGTATGTATGTATGTATGCATGTATGTGAGTGAGTCTATCTATCTATCTATCTATCTATCTATCTATCTATCTTTATTAATTATGTAGAATATAGATATGGATTATTTCTAAATTACAGATTTTGTAGATATAGATTAAAGATAGATTTAAGATTGTGTGTGTGTGTGTGTGTGTGTGTGTGTGTGTGTGTGTGTGTGTGTGTGTGTGTGTGTGTATATATAATGTATATATGTAAAAAAAAATATAAAATCTGTAGTTATGTATGTATGTATGTATGGCGGGCGGGCAAAAAAGGCCTGCTGTATGTTTTTAAGTTCTTCGGATGACCATGCCGCTCTAATATTCTCCTTACTAGGGTCTACTAATGCTGGCCCAGGGGAAGGCAATAAAGCCCTATGGGGCCGAAGCCAATTTCCCTTATTTTAGGTTAAAAGTTTCCATCCGTCCCCACTGGAAATGCGGCCGGCCGAAGAGATCCCTCCAACCGACCGACCGACGCACCTTCAGAGACAAACTAGTGCTTGCTTCTAGTGTCATCGCCGGCTTAACCATCCTTTGTAGGGAGCTGACGAGTCCTGCAGTAGCAGCAGCAGCAGGCTCTGCAAGCCTAGGATGCGTGAGCACGGTGCAAGAGGAAGGACTGAGGGTGTGAGGCTGGGCGCGGTTGAGAAGGCGTGGGGCGGGGCTATGGAAAGTTTTAATAGCTCTCCCAGCTGCCTGGGTGCATTGTGGGTGCGCCCAGAGTGCTGGCTGAGCGTGTTGCCTCAAGCCTTGGAAGTGGAGTTGGGCGGGCCGGGCTACAGGTGAAACCCATTTCGGGTTATCGCTTCTCGGCCTTTTGGCTAAGATCAAGTGTAGTATCTGTTCTTATCAGTTTAATATCTGATACGTCCCCTATCTGGGGACCATATATTAAATGGATTTTTAGAACAGGGAGCTGGAAAAAGAGCTTGCTCTGTCCACTCCACGCATTGACCTGGTATTGCAGTACCTCCAGGACCGGTGCACCCCCTTTCCTACAGCAGTTTCCAAAAGCAGAAAAACAAAACCGACGAGCAAGAGGTGCAGCGCAGCTGTGGCGGCGGCTGCTGCTACCACCCAAGCACTTTGATTGACACTCAGCCCGTCTGCTCGCAACATTGTATCCACTGAGCAGCTGCGTCTGCCAGAGTGTGCACAGCACAGGTACAACTGGAAGCAAAACACACACACACACACACACCAGTTCATATGGCAGCCGCACTCTATAGTTCGTACCTACCGCTGCGCTAATAGCCAAGTTGGAAACATCGGGCAGGCACAGCGTATCCTGGCAGCCTGCGTCTGTATGCTCCACGTATTCGGGTCATGGGTGTATGTGCAGGGGGCCCGGAGCCCTAGGGGGCCCATAAAGTCTCTCTTCCCCACATTGTAAACCAATGCTATCAATGACGCTTTATAGTTTGGGGGCCCAGTTCCAGACTTTGTACTGGGGCCCCGCAGCTTCAAGTTACACCTCCGGATCAGGATAATGCTAGGCCATTCCAACCAGCCTGTGTGTGTGACCTGCAGTCGCTGGTAGTCGAAAAGCGGCCGGCCCCGGATGCGCGCTTCAGAGTGGACAGACAGCAGCGGACCCCCAATCACACAGGCCCAAGGCTTGCTATGTAGCACGGAATACCTCATTGGACTGCAGCACTCCACGCGGGCTGAGATACACGCTCCACGTGGGATGGGCAGTATTCGTCCATGAAGATCCAGGCCAACGTTTAGAGATGGAGCAACACTCGGGGAGCAAAGAACTCCAACGAACGGACGCCTACTTTACAAGGATGTATTGCTTTATTCAATGCATGGACACAGAAACAGTTCAACCGCTCGATTACAGACCGCAGTCAATACAGTAAAGAAAGAAATGTGTCTGTTTAATGTAAACTTGCATGGAGCTCGTTTGTCAGCCACTGACTGACTGAATGCTGAAACGTGGTCTGACGTTACATGCACCACCAGGGATAAGGCCTTGCCTATAAGCATTCCCCAGCTGGCAAAAACCGAACCTCCCTGCCTATTCCTCACCATGGAAGAACGGAACCTACCTTTTTTTTAAAAAAAGAAAGCCACAGCAGCAGCCAACTCGATTTTGGTAGGCCGCTGTCTCCCCCTTGTGTGCTGCATAAAAAATGCACTCCACTAAAAATAGCAATGATCCACGAAATAGAGCGTATGGAGAGAATGAGGCTTCCAGATGAGCCGTCAGGCTATGATAAATTGTATCACACCTGGGCGATATGGATAGATGCCCGGAGCTCACCCCTATTTACCAAGTGGTTACAGACAGGGACATGTGAGTAACACGTTTAAACCACAATCGTAAAGAGAAACAACAATTCCGGAGCCCGCCCCCCCCCCCCTTTTTGTTTTATTTTTTCTTTCTCCCGTGTCATAGATACCTACCCCCCCCTTACCCTCCCCTCATTCCCCTGTTTGTAGACCTTATAAAATATCACAGACAAACATGATATAGTTCAACTCGAAATTGATTTATTAAGTTTCATTGTCAAAGTTAATTTTACATTGCTTTGAGATAAGGCAAAAGTTTCCCCCCCTCCATGAAACCAATAAAACCTATATTGAATAAAATAAAAATGATGCAGTTACCGGTAGTTCTGCAGCTTCTTGGTGGAAATAAAGACCATCTCCCGTCTCCCAGCTGCAGCAGAGACTGACTGAAATGGCTGCCAAGCCCGGTATTAATGCTTCTAAATTGATGACATCACAAAGGAGTGACATCGTCAGCCTTCCAAACACCTGGCTCAATTGCATACAGTATGTATGTATGTATGCATGTATGTGAGTGAGTCTATCTATCTATCTATCTATCTATCTATCTATCTATCTATTATTAATTATGTAGAATATAGATATGGATTATTTCTAAATTACAGATTTTGTAGATATAGATTAAAGATAGATTTAAGATTGTGTGTGTGTGTGTGTGTGTGTGTGTGTGTGTGTGTGTGTGTGTGTGTGTGTGTGTGTGTATATATAATGTATATATGTAAAAAAAAATATAAAATCTGTAGTTATGTATGTATGTATGTATGGCGGGCGGGCAAAAAAGGCCTGCTGTATGTTTTTAAGTTCTTCGGATGACCATGCCGCTCTAATATTCTCCTTACTAGGGTCTACTAATGCTGGCCCAGGGGAAGGCAATAAAGCCCTATGGGGCCGAAGCCAATTTCCCTTATTTTAGGTTAAAAGTTTCCATCCGTCCCCACTGGAAATGCGGCCGGCCGAAGAGATCCCTCCAACCGACCGACCGACGCACCTTCAGAGACAAACTAGTGCTTGCTTCTAGTGTCATCGCCGGCTTAACCATCCTTTGTAGGGAGCTGACGAGTCCTGCAGTAGCAGCAGCAGCAGGCTCTGCAAGCCTAGGATGCGTGAGCACGGTGCAAGAGGAAGGACTGAGGGTGTGAGGCTGGGCGCGGTTGAGAAGGCGTGGGGCGGGGCTATGGAAAGTTTTAATAGCTCTCCCAGCTGCCTGGGTGCATTGTGGGTGCGCCCAGAGTGCTGGCTGAGCGTGTTGCCTCAAGCCTTGGAAGTGGAGTTGGGCGGGCCGGGCTACAGGTGAAACCCATTTCGGGTTATCGCTTCTCGGCCTTTTGGCTAAGATCAAGTGTAGTATCTGTTCTTATCAGTTTAATATCTGATACGTCCCCTATCTGGGGACCATATATTAAATGGATTTTTAGAACAGGGAGCTGGAAAAAGAGCTTGCTCTGTCCACTCCACGCATTGACCTGGTATTGCAGTACCTCCAGGACCGGTGCACCCCCTTTCCTACAGCAGTTTCCAAAAGCAGAAAAACAAAACCGACGAGCAAGAGGTGCAGCGCAGCTGTGGCGGCGGCTGCTGCTACCACCCAAGCACTTTGATTGACACTCAGCCCGTCTGCTCGCAACATTGTATCCACTGAGCAGCTGCGTCTGCCAGAGTGTGCACAGCACAGGTACAACTGGAAGCAAAACACACACACACACACACACCAGTTCATATGGCAGCCGCACTCTATAGTTCGTACCTACCGCTGCGCTAATAGCCAAGTTGGAAACATCGGGCAGGCACAGCGTATCCTGGCAGCCTGCGTCTGTATGCTCCACGTATTCGGGTCATGGGTGTATGTGCAGGGGGCCCGGAGCCCTAGGGGGCCCATAAAGTCTCTCTTCCCCACATTGTAAACCAATGCTATCAATGACGCTTTATAGTTTGGGGGCCCAGTTCCAGACTTTGTACTGGGGCCCCGCAGCTTCAAGTTACACCTCCGGATCAGGATAATGCTAGGCCATTCCAACCAGCCTGTGTGTGTGACCTGCAGTCGCTGGTAGTCGAAAAGCGGCCGGCCCCGGATGCGCGCTTCAGAGTGGACAGACAGCAGCGGACCCCCAATCACACAGGCCCAAGGCTTGCTATGTAGCACGGAATACCTCATTGGACTGCAGCACTCCACGCGGGCTGAGATACACGCTCCACGTGGGATGGGCAGTATTCGTCCATGAAGATCCAGGCCAACGTTTAGAGATGGAGCAACACTCGGGGAGCAAAGAACTCCAACGAACGGACGCCTACTTTACAAGGATGTATTGCTTTATTCAATGCATGGACACAGAAACAGTTCAACCGCTCGATTACAGACCGCAGTCAATACAGTAAAGAAAGAAATGTGTCTGTTTAATGTAAACTTGCATGGAGCTCGTTTGTCAGCCACTGACTGACTGAATGCTGAAACGTGGTCTGACGTTACATGCACCACCAGGGATAAGGCCTTGCCTATAAGCATTCCCCAGCTGGCAAAAACCGAACCTCCCTGCCTATTCCTCACCATGGAAGAACGGAACCTACCTTTTTTTTAAAAAAAGAAAGCCACAGCAGCAGCCAACTCGATTTTGGTAGGCCGCTGTCTCCCCCTTGTGTGCTGCATAAAAAATGCACTCCACTAAAAATAGCAATGATCCACGAAATAGAGCGTATGGAGAGAATGAGGCTTCCAGATGAGCCGTCAGGCTATGATAAATTGTATCACACCTGGGCGATATGGATAGATGCCCGGAGCTCACCCCTATTTACCAAGTGGTTACAGACAGGGACATGTGAGTAACACGTTTAAACCACAATCGTAAAGAGAAACAACAATTCCGGAGCCCGCCCCCCCCCCCCCTTTTTGTTTTATTTTTTCTTTCTCCCGTGTCATAGATACCTACCCCCCCCTTACCCTCCCCTCATTCCCCTGTTTGTAGACCTTATAAAATATCACAGACAAACATGATATAGTTCAACTCGAAATTGATTTATTAAGTTTCATTGTCAAAGTTAATTTTACATTGCTTTGAGATAAGGCAAAAGTTTCCCCCCCTCCATGAAACCAATAAAACCTATATTGAATAAAATAAAAATGATGCAGTTACCGGTAGTTCTGCAGCTTCTTGGTGGAAATAAAGACCATCTCCCGTCTCCCAGCTGCAGCAGAGACTGACTGAAATGGCTGCCAAGCCCGGTATTAATGCTTCTAAATTGATGACATCACAAAGGAGTGACATCGTCAGCCTTCCAAACACCTGGCTCAATTGCATACAGTATGTATGTATGTATGCATGTATGTGAGTGAGTCTATCTATCTATCTATCTATCTATCTATCTTTATTAATTATGTAGAATATAGATATGGATTATTTCTAAATTACAGATTTTGTAGATATAGATTAAAGATAGATTTTTAAGATTGTGTGTGTGTGTGTGTGTGTGTGTGTGTGTGTGTGTGTGTGTGTGTGTGTGTGTGTGTATATATAATGTATATATGTAAAAAAAAATATAAAATCTGTAGTTATGTATGTATGTATGTATGGCGGGCGGGCAAAAAAGGCCTGCTGTATGTTTTTAAGTTCTTCGGATGACCATGCCGCTCTAATATTCTCCTTACTAGGGTCTACTAATGCTGGCCCAGGGGAAGGCAATAAAGCCCTATGGGGCCGAAGCCAATTTCCCTTATTTTAGGTTAAAAGTTTCCATCCGTCCCCACTGGAAATGCGGCCGGCCGAAGAGATCCCTCCAACCGACCGACCGACGCACCTTCAGAGACAAACTAGTGCTTGCTTCTAGTGTCATCGCCGGCTTAACCATCCTTTGTAGGGAGCTGACGAGTCCTGCAGTAGCAGCAGCAGCAGGCTCTGCAAGCCTAGGATGCGTGAGCACGGTGCAAGAGGAAGGACTGAGGGTGTGAGGCTGGGCGCGGTTGAGAAGGCGTGGGGCGGGGCTATGGAAAGTTTTAATAGCTCTCCCAGCTGCCTGGGTGCATTGTGGGTGCGCCCAGAGTGCTGGCTGAGCGTGTTGCCTCAAGCCTTGGAAGTGGAGTTGGGCGGGCCGGGCTACAGGTGAAACCCATTTCGGGTTATCGCTTCTCGGCCTTTTGGCTAAGATCAAGTGTAGTATCTGTTCTTATCAGTTTAATATCTGATACGTCCCCTATCTGGGGACCATATATTAAATGGATTTTTAGAACAGGGAGCTGGAAAAAGAGCTTGCTCTGTCCACTCCACGCATTGACCTGGTATTGCAGTACCTCCAGGACCGGTGCACCCCCTTTCCTACAGCAGTTTCCAAAAGCAGAAAAACAAAACCGACGAGCAAGAGGTGCAGCGCAGCTGTGGCGGCGGCTGCTGCTACCACCCAAGCACTTTGATTGACACTCAGCCCGTCTGCTCGCAACATTGTATCCACTGAGCAGCTGCGTCTGCCAGAGTGTGCACAGCACAGGTACAACTGGAAGCAAAACACACACACACACACACACCAGTTCATATGGCAGCCGCACTCTATAGTTCGTACCTACCGCTGCGCTAATAGCCAAGTTGGAAACATCGGGCAGGCACAGCGTATCCTGGCAGCCTGCGTCTGTATGCTCCACGTATTCGGGTCATGGGTGTATGTGCAGGGGGCCCGGAGCCCTAGGGGGCCCATAAAGTCTCTCTTCCCCACATTGTAAACCAATGCTATCAATGACGCTTTATAGTTTGGGGGCCCAGTTCCAGACTTTGTACTGGGGCCCCGCAGCTTCAAGTTACACCTCCGGATCAGGATAATGCTAGGCCATTCCAACCAGCCTGTGTGTGTGACCTGCAGTCGCTGGTAGTCGAAAAGCGGCCGGCCCCGGATGCGCGCTTCAGAGTGGACAGACAGCAGCGGACCCCCAATCACACAGGCCCAAGGCTTGCTATGTAGCACGGAATACCTCATTGGACTGCAGCACTCCACGCGGGCTGAGATACACGCTCCACGTGGGATGGGCAGTATTCGTCCATGAAGATCCAGGCCAACGTTTAGAGATGGAGCAACACTCGGGGAGCAAAGAACTCCAACGAACGGACGCCTACTTTACAAGGATGTATTGCTTTATTCAATGCATGGACACAGAAACAGTTCAACCGCTCGATTACAGACCGCAGTCAATACAGTAAAGAAAGAAATGTGTCTGTTTAATGTAAACTTGCATGGAGCTCGTTTGTCAGCCACTGACTGACTGAATGCTGAAACGTGGTCTGACGTTACATGCACCACCAGGGATAAGGCCTTGCCTATAAGCATTCCCCAGCTGGCAAAAACCGAACCTCCCTGCCTATTCCTCACCATGGAAGAACGGAACCTACCTTTTTTTTAAAAAAAGAAAGCCACAGCAGCAGCCAACTCGATTTTGGTAGGCCGCTGTCTCCCCCTTGTGTGCTGCATAAAAAATGCACTCCACTAAAAATAGCAATGATCCACGAAATAGAGCGTATGGAGAGAATGAGGCTTCCAGATGAGCCGTCAGGCTATGATAAATTGTATCACACCTGGGCGATATGGATAGATGCCCGGAGCTCACCCCTATTTACCAAGTGGTTACAGACAGGGACATGTGAGTAACACGTTTAAACCACAATCGTAAAGAGAAACAACAATTCCGGAGCCCGCCCCCCCCCCCCTTTTTGTTTTATTTTTTCTTTCTCCCGTGTCATAGATACCTACCCCCCCCTTACCCTCCCCTCATTCCCCTGTTTGTAGACCTTATAAAATATCACAGACAAACATGATATAGTTCAACTCGAAATTGATTTATTAAGTTTCATTGTCAAAGTTAATTTTACATTGCTTTGAGATAAGGCAAAAGTTTCCCCCCCTCCATGAAACCAATAAAACCTATATTGAATAAAATAAAAATGATGCAGTTACCGGTAGTTCTGCAGCTTCTTGGTGGAAATAAAGACCATCTCCCGTCTCCCAGCTGCAGCAGAGACTGACTGAAATGGCTGCCAAGCCCGGTATTAATGCTTCTAAATTGATGACATCACAAAGGAGTGACATCGTCAGCCTTCCAAACACCTGGCTCAATTGCATACAGTATGTATGTATGTATGCATGTATGTGAGTGAGTCTATCTATCTATCTATCTATCTATCTATCTATCTATTATTAATTATGTAGAATATAGATATGGATTATTTCTAAATTACAGATTTTGTAGATATAGATTAAAGATAGATTTAAGATTGTGTGTGTGTGTGTGTGTGTGTGTGTGTGTGTGTGTGTGTGTGTGTGTGTGTGTGTATATATAATGTATATATGTAAAAAAAAATATAAAATCTGTAGTTATGTATGTATGTATGTATGGCGGGCGGGCAAAAAAGGCCTGCTGTATGTTTTTAAGTTCTTCGGATGACCATGCCGCTCTAATATTCTCCTTACTAGGGTCTACTAATGCTGGCCCAGGGGAAGGCAATAAAGCCCTATGGGGCCGAAGCCAATTTCCCTTATTTTAGGTTAAAAGTTTCCATCCGTCCCCACTGGAAATGCGGCCGGCCGAAGAGATCCCTCCAACCGACCGACCGACGCACCTTCAGAGACAAACTAGTGCTTGCTTCTAGTGTCATCGCCGGCTTAACCATCCTTTGTAGGGAGCTGACGAGTCCTGCAGTAGCAGCAGCAGCAGGCTCTGCAAGCCTAGGATGCGTGAGCACGGTGCAAGAGGAAGGACTGAGGGTGTGAGGCTGGGCGCGGTTGAGAAGGCGTGGGGCGGGGCTATGGAAAGTTTTAATAGCTCTCCCAGCTGCCTGGGTGCATTGTGGGTGCGCCCAGAGTGCTGGCTGAGCGTGTTGCCTCAAGCCTTGGAAGTGGAGTTGGGCGGGCCGGGCTACAGGTGAAACCCATTTCGGGTTATCGCTTCTCGGCCTTTTGGCTAAGATCAAGTGTAGTATCTGTTCTTATCAGTTTAATATCTGATACGTCCCCTATCTGGGGACCATATATTAAATGGATTTTTAGAACAGGGAGCTGGAAAAAGAGCTTGCTCTGTCCACTCCACGCATTGACCTGGTATTGCAGTACCTCCAGGACCGGTGCACCCCCTTTCCTACAGCAGTTTCCAAAAGCAGAAAAACAAAACCGACGAGCAAGAGGTGCAGCGCAGCTGTGGCGGCGGCTGCTGCTACCACCCAAGCACTTTGATTGACACTCAGCCCGTCTGCTCGCAACATTGTATCCACTGAGCAGCTGCGTCTGCCAGAGTGTGCACAGCACAGGTACAACTGGAAGCAAAACACACACACACACACACACCAGTTCATATGGCAGCCGCACTCTATAGTTCGTACCTACCGCTGCGCTAATAGCCAAGTTGGAAACATCGGGCAGGCACAGCGTATCCTGGCAGCCTGCGTCTGTATGCTCCACGTATTCGGGTCATGGGTGTATGTGCAGGGGGCCCGGAGCCCTAGGGGGCCCATAAAGTCTCTCTTCCCCACATTGTAAACCAATGCTATCAATGACGCTTTATAGTTTGGGGGCCCAGTTCCAGACTTTGTACTGGGGCCCCGCAGCTTCAAGTTACACCTCCGGATCAGGATAATGCTAGGCCATTCCAACCAGCCTGTGTGTGTGACCTGCAGTCGCTGGTAGTCGAAAAGCGGCCGGCCCCGGATGCGCGCTTCAGAGTGGACAGACAGCAGCGGACCCCCAATCACACAGGCCCAAGGCTTGCTATGTAGCACGGAATACCTCATTGGACTGCAGCACTCCACGCGGGCTGAGATACACGCTCCACGTGGGATGGGCAGTATTCGTCCATGAAGATCCAGGCCAACGTTTAGAGATGGAGCAACACTCGGGGAGCAAAGAACTCCAACGAACGGACGCCTACTTTACAAGGATGTATTGCTTTATTCAATGCATGGACACAGAAACAGTTCAACCGCTCGATTACAGACCGCAGTCAATACAGTAAAGAAAGAAATGTGTCTGTTTAATGTAAACTTGCATGGAGCTCGTTTGTCAGCCACTGACTGACTGAATGCTGAAACGTGGTCTGACGTTACATGCACCACCAGGGATAAGGCCTTGCCTATAAGCATTCCCCAGCTGGCAAAAACCGAACCTCCCTGCCTATTCCTCACCATGGAAGAACGGAACCTACCTTTTTTTTAAAAAAAGAAAGCCACAGCAGCAGCCAACTCGATTTTGGTAGGCCGCTGTCTCCCCCTTGTGTGCTGCATAAAAAATGCACTCCACTAAAAATAGCAATGATCCACGAAATAGAGCGTATGGAGAGAATGAGGCTTCCAGATGAGCCGTCAGGCTATGATAAATTGTATCACACCTGGGCGATATGGATAGATGCCCGGAGCTCACCCCTATTTACCAAGTGGTTACAGACAGGGACATGTGAGTAACACGTTTAAACCACAATCGTAAAGAGAAACAACAATTCCGGAGCCCGCCCCCCCCCCCCTTTTTGTTTTATTTTTTCTTTCTCCCGTGTCATAGATACCTACCCCCCCCTTACCCTCCCCTCATTCCCCTGTTTGTAGACCTTATAAAATATCACAGACAAACATGATATAGTTCAACTCGAAATTGATTTATTAAGTTTCATTGTCAAAGTTAATTTTACATTGCTTTGAGATAAGGCAAAAGTTTCCCCCCCTCCATGAAACCAATAAAACCTATATTGAATAAAATAAAAATGATGCAGTTACCGGTAGTTCTGCAGCTTCTTGGTGGAAATAAAGACCATCTCCCGTCTCCCAGCTGCAGCAGAGACTGACTGAAATGGCTGCCAAGCCCGGTATTAATGCTTCTAAATTGATGACATCACAAAGGAGTGACATCGTCAGCCTTCCAAACACCTGGCTCAATTGCATACAGTATGTATGTATGTATGCATGTATGTGAGTGAGTCTATCTATCTATCTATCTATCTATCTATCTATCTATCTATCTTTATTAATTATGTAGAATATAGATATGGATTATTTCTAAATTACAGATTTTGTAGATATAGATTAAAGATAGATTTAAGATTGTGTGTGTGTGTGTGTGTGTGTGTGTGTGTGTGTGTGTGTGTGTGTGTGTGTGTGTGTGTGTGTATATATATAATGTATATATGTAAAAAAAAATATAAAATCTGTAGTTATGTATGTATGTATGTATGGCGGGCGGGCAAAAAAGGCCTGCTGTATGTTTTTAAGTTCTTCGGATGACCATGCCGCTCTAATATTCTCCTTACTAGGGTCTACTAATGCTGGCCCAGGGGAAGGCAATAAAGCCCTATGGGGCCGAAGCCAATTTCCCTTATTTTAGGTTAAAAGTTTCCATCCGTCCCCACTGGAAATGCGGCCGGCCGAAGAGATCCCTCCAACCGACCGACCGACGCACCTTCAGAGACAAACTAGTGCTTGCTTCTAGTGTCATCGCCGGCTTAACCATCCTTTGTAGGGAGCTGACGAGTCCTGCAGTAGCAGCAGCAGCAGGCTCTGCAAGCCTAGGATGCGTGAGCACGGTGCAAGAGGAAGGACTGAGGGTGTGAGGCTGGGCGCGGTTGAGAAGGCGTGGGGCGGGGCTATGGAAAGTTTTAATAGCTCTCCCAGCTGCCTGGGTGCATTGTGGGTGCGCCCAGAGTGCTGGCTGAGCGTGTTGCCTCAAGCCTTGGAAGTGGAGTTGGGCGGGCCGGGCTACAGGTGAAACCCATTTCGGGTTATCGCTTCTCGGCCTTTTGGCTAAGATCAAGTGTAGTATCTGTTCTTATCAGTTTAATATCTGATACGTCCCCTATCTGGGGACCATATATTAAATGGATTTTTAGAACAGGGAGCTGGAAAAAGAGCTTGCTCTGTCCACTCCACGCATTGACCTGGTATTGCAGTACCTCCAGGACCGGTGCACCCCCTTTCCTACAGCAGTTTCCAAAAGCAGAAAAACAAAACCGACGAGCAAGAGGTGCAGCGCAGCTGTGGCGGCGGCTGCTGCTACCACCCAAGCACTTTGATTGACACTCAGCCCGTCTGCTCGCAACATTGTATCCACTGAGCAGCTGCGTCTGCCAGAGTGTGCACAGCACAGGTACAACTGGAAGCAAAACACACACACACACACACACCAGTTCATATGGCAGCCGCACTCTATAGTTCGTACCTACCGCTGCGCTAATAGCCAAGTTGGAAACATCGGGCAGGCACAGCGTATCCTGGCAGCCTGCGTCTGTATGCTCCACGTATTCGGGTCATGGGTGTATGTGCAGGGGGCCCGGAGCCCTAGGGGGCCCATAAAGTCTCTCTTCCCCACATTGTAAACCAATGCTATCAATGACGCTTTATAGTTTGGGGGCCCAGTTCCAGACTTTGTACTGGGGCCCCGCAGCTTCAAGTTACACCTCCGGATCAGGATAATGCTAGGCCATTCCAACCAGCCTGTGTGTGTGACCTGCAGTCGCTGGTAGTCGAAAAGCGGCCGGCCCCGGATGCGCGCTTCAGAGTGGACAGACAGCAGCGGACCCCCAATCACACAGGCCCAAGGCTTGCTATGTAGCACGGAATACCTCATTGGACTGCAGCACTCCACGCGGGCTGAGATACACGCTCCACGTGGGATGGGCAGTATTCGTCCATGAAGATCCAGGCCAACGTTTAGAGATGGAGCAACACTCGGGGAGCAAAGAACTCCAACGAACGGACGCCTACTTTACAAGGATGTATTGCTTTATTCAATGCATGGACACAGAAACAGTTCAACCGCTCGATTACAGACCGCAGTCAATACAGTAAAGAAAGAAATGTGTCTGTTTAATGTAAACTTGCATGGAGCTCGTTTGTCAGCCACTGACTGACTGAATGCTGAAACGTGGTCTGACGTTACATGCACCACCAGGGATAAGGCCTTGCCTATAAGCATTCCCCAGCTGGCAAAAACCGAACCTCCCTGCCTATTCCTCACCATGGAAGAACGGAACCTACCTTTTTTTTAAAAAAAGAAAGCCACAGCAGCAGCCAACTCGATTTTGGTAGGCCGCTGTCTCCCCCTTGTGTGCTGCATAAAAAATGCACTCCACTAAAAATAGCAATGATCCACGAAATAGAGCGTATGGAGAGAATGAGGCTTCCAGATGAGCCGTCAGGCTATGATAAATTGTATCACACCTGGGCGATATGGATAGATGCCTGGAGCTCACCCCTATTTACCAAGTGGTTACAGACAGGGACATGTGAGTAACACGTTTAAACCACAATCGTAAAGAGAAACAACAATTCCGGAGCCCGCCCCCCCCCCCTTTTTGTTTTATTTTTTCTTTCTCCCGTGTCATAGATACCTACCCCCCCCTTACCCTCCCCTCATTCCCCTGTTTGTAGACCTTATAAAATATCACAGACAAACATGATATAGTTCAACTCGAAATTGATTTATTAAGTTTCATTGTCAAAGTTAATTTTACATTGCTTTGAGATAAGGCAAAAGTTTCCCCCCCTCCATGAAACCAATAAAACCTATATTGAATAAAATAAAAATGATGCAGTTACCGGTAGTTCTGCAGCTTCTTGGTGGAAATAAAGACCATCTCCCGTCTCCCAGCTGCAGCAGAGACTGACTGAAATGGCTGCCAAGCCCGGTATTAATGCTTCTAAATTGATGACATCACAAAGGAGTGACATCGTCAGCCTTCCAAACACCTGGCTCAATTGCATACAGTATGTATGTATGTATGCATGTATGTGAGTGAGTCTATCTATCTATCTATCTATCTATCTATCTATCTATCTATCTTTATTAATTATGTAGAATATAGATATGGATTATTTCTAAATTACAGATTTTGTAGATATAGATTAAAGATAGATTTAAGATTGTGTGTGTGTGTGTGTGTGTGTGTGTGTGTGTGTGTGTGTGTGTGTGTGTATATATAATGTATATATGTAAAAAAAAATATAAAATCTGTAGTTATGTATGTATGTATGTATGGCGGGCGGGCAAAAAAGGCCTGCTGTATGTTTTTAAGTTCTTCGGATGACCATGCCGCTCTAATATTCTCCTTACTAGGGTCTACTAATGCTGGCCCAGGGGAAGGCAATAAAGCCCTATGGGGCCGAAGCCAATTTCCCTTATTTTAGGTTAAAAGTTTCCATCCGTCCCCACTGGAAATGCGGCCGGCCGAAGAGATCCCTCCAACCGACCGACCGACGCACCTTCAGAGACAAACTAGTGCTTGCTTCTAGTGTCATCGCCGGCTTAACCATCCTTTGTAGGGAGCTGACGAGTCCTGCAGTAGCAGCAGCAGCAGGCTCTGCAAGCCTAGGATGCGTGAGCACGGTGCAAGAGGAAGGACTGAGGGTGTGAGGCTGGGCGCGGTTGAGAAGGCGTGGGGCGGGGCTATGGAAAGTTTTAATAGCTCTCCCAGCTGCCTGGGTGCATTGTGGGTGCGCCCAGAGTGCTGGCTGAGCGTGTTGCCTCAAGCCTTGGAAGTGGAGTTGGGCGGGCCGGGCTACAGGTGAAACCCATTTCGGGTTATCGCTTCTCGGCCTTTTGGCTAAGATCAAGTGTAGTATCTGTTCTTATCAGTTTAATATCTGATACGTCCCCTATCTGGGGACCATATATTAAATGGATTTTTAGAACAGGGAGCTGGAAAAAGAGCTTGCTCTGTCCACTCCACGCATTGACCTGGTATTGCAGTACCTCCAGGACCGGTGCACCCCCTTTCCTACAGCAGTTTCCAAAAGCAGAAAAACAAAACCGACGAGCAAGAGGTGCAGCGCAGCTGTGGCGGCGGCTGCTGCTACCACCCAAGCACTTTGATTGACACTCAGCCCGTCTGCTCGCAACATTGTATCCACTGAGCAGCTGCGTCTGCCAGAGTGTGCACAGCACAGGTACAACTGGAAGCAAAACACACACACACACACACACCAGTTCATATGGCAGCCGCACTCTATAGTTCGTACCTACCGCTGCGCTAATAGCCAAGTTGGAAACATCGGGCAGGCACAGCGTATCCTGGCAGCCTGCGTCTGTATGCTCCACGTATTCGGGTCATGGGTGTATGTGCAGGGGGCCCGGAGCCCTAGGGGGCCCATAAAGTCTCTCTTCCCCACATTGTAAACCAATGCTATCAATGACGCTTTATAGTTTGGGGGCCCAGTTCCAGACTTTGTACTGGGGCCCCGCAGCTTCAAGTTACACCTCCGGATCAGGATAATGCTAGGCCATTCCAACCAGCCTGTGTGTGTGACCTGCAGTCGCTGGTAGTCGAAAAGCGGCCGGCCCCGGATGCGCGCTTCAGAGTGGACAGACAGCAGCGGACCCCCAATCACACAGGCCCAAGGCTTGCTATGTAGCACGGAATACCTCATTGGACTGCAGCACTCCACGCGGGCTGAGATACACGCTCCACGTGGGATGGGCAGTATTCGTCCATGAAGATCCAGGCCAACGTTTAGAGATGGAGCAACACTCGGGGAGCAAAGAACTCCAACGAACGGACGCCTACTTTACAAGGATGTATTGCTTTATTCAATGCATGGACACAGAAACAGTTCAACCGCTCGATTACAGACCGCAGTCAATACAGTAAAGAAAGAAATGTGTCTGTTTAATGTAAACTTGCATGGAGCTCGTTTGTCAGCCACTGACTGACTGAATGCTGAAACGTGGTCTGACGTTACATGCACCACCAGGGATAAGGCCTTGCCTATAAGCATTCCCCAGCTGGCAAAAACCGAACCTCCCTGCCTATTCCTCACCATGGAAGAACGGAACCTACCTTTTTTTTAAAAAAAGAAAGCCACAGCAGCAGCCAACTCGATTTTGGTAGGCCGCTGTCTCCCCCTTGTGTGCTGCATAAAAAATGCACTCCACTAAAAATAGCAATGATCCACGAAATAGAGCGTATGGAGAGAATGAGGCTTCCAGATGAGCCGTCAGGCTATGATAAATTGTATCACACCTGGGCGATATGGATAGATGCCCGGAGCTCACCCCTATTTACCAAGTGGTTACAGACAGGGACATGTGAGTAACACGTTTAAACCACAATCGTAAAGAGAAACAACAATTCCGGAGCCCGCCCCCCCCCCCTTTTTGTTTTATTTTTTCTTTCTCCCGTGTCATAGATACCTACCCCCCCCTTACCCTCCCCTCATTCCCCTGTTTGTAGACCTTATAAAATATCACAGACAAACATGATATAGTTCAACTCGAAATTGATTTATTAAGTTTCATTGTCAAAGTTAATTTTACATTGCTTTGAGATAAGGCAAAAGTTTCCCCCCCTCCATGAAACCAATAAAACCTATATTGAATAAAATAAAAATGATGCAGTTACCGGTAGTTCTGCAGCTTCTTGGTGGAAATAAAGACCATCTCCCGTCTCCCAGCTGCAGCAGAGACTGACTGAAATGGCTGCCAAGCCCGGTATTAATGCTTCTAAATTGATGACATCACAAAGGAGTGACATCGTCAGCCTTCCAAACACCTGGCTCAATTGCATACAGTATGTATGTATGTATGCATGTATGTGAGTGAGTCTATCTATCTATCTATCTATCTATCTTTATTAATTATGTAGAATATAGATATGGATTATTTCTAAATTACAGATTTTGTAGATATAGATTAAAGATAGATTTAAGATTGTGTGTGTGTGTGTGTGTGTGTGTGTGTGTGTGTGTGTGTGTGTGTGTGTGTGTGTGTGTGTATATATAATGTATATATGTAAAAAAAAATATAAAATCTGTAGTTATGTATGTATGTATGTATGGCGGGCGGGCAAAAAAGGCCTGCTGTATGTTTTTAAGTTCTTCGGATGACCATGCCGCTCTAATATTCTCCTTACTAGGGTCTACTAATGCTGGCCCAGGGGAAGGCAATAAAGCCCTATGGGGCCGAAGCCAATTTCCCTTATTTTAGGTTAAAAGTTTCCATCCGTCCCCACTGGAAATGCGGCCGGCCGAAGAGATCCCTCCAACCGACCGACCGACGCACCTTCAGAGACAAACTAGTGCTTGCTTCTAGTGTCATCGCCGGCTTAACCATCCTTTGTAGGGAGCTGACGAGTCCTGCAGTAGCAGCAGCAGCAGGCTCTGCAAGCCTAGGATGCGTGAGCACGGTGCAAGAGGAAGGACTGAGGGTGTGAGGCTGGGCGCGGTTGAGAAGGCGTGGGGCGGGGCTATGGAAAGTTTTAATAGCTCTCCCAGCTGCCTGGGTGCATTGTGGGTGCGCCCAGAGTGCTGGCTGAGCGTGTTGCCTCAAGCCTTGGAAGTGGAGTTGGGCGGGCCGGGCTACAGGTGAAACCCATTTCGGGTTATCGCTTCTCGGCCTTTTGGCTAAGATCAAGTGTAGTATCTGTTCTTATCAGTTTAATATCTGATACGTCCCCTATCTGGGGACCATATATTAAATGGATTTTTAGAACAGGGAGCTGGAAAAAGAGCTTGCTCTGTCCACTCCACGCATTGACCTGGTATTGCAGTACCTCCAGGACCGGTGCACCCCCTTTCCTACAGCAGTTTCCAAAAGCAGAAAAACAAAACCGACGAGCAAGAGGTGCAGCGCAGCTGTGGCGGCGGCTGCTGCTACCACCCAAGCACTTTGATTGACACTCAGCCCGTCTGCTCGCAACATTGTATCCACTGAGCAGCTGCGTCTGCCAGAGTGTGCACAGCACAGGTACAACTGGAAGCAAAACACACACACACACACCAGTTCATATGGCAGCCGCACTCTATAGTTCGTACCTACCGCTGCGCTAATAGCCAAGTTGGAAACATCGGGCAGGCACAGCGTATCCTGGCAGCCTGCGTCTGTATGCTCCACGTATTCGGGTCATGGGTGTATGTGCAGGGGGCCCGGAGCCCTAGGGGGCCCATAAAGTCTCTCTTCCCCACATTGTAAACCAATGCTATCAATGACGCTTTATAGTTTGGGGGCCCAGTTCCAGACTTTGTACTGGGGCCCCGCAGCTTCAAGTTACACCTCCGGATCAGGATAATGCTAGGCCATTCCAACCAGCCTGTGTGTGTGACCTGCAGTCGCTGGTAGTCGAAAAGCGGCCGGCCCCGGATGCGCGCTTCAGAGTGGACAGACAGCAGCGGACCCCCAATCACACAGGCCCAAGGCTTGCTATGTAGCACGGAATACCTCATTGGACTGCAGCACTCCACGCGGGCTGAGATACACGCTCCACGTGGGATGGGCAGTATTCGTCCATGAAGATCCAGGCCAACGTTTAGAGATGGAGCAACACTCGGGGAGCAAAGAACTCCAACGAACGGACGCCTACTTTACAAGGATGTATTGCTTTATTCAATGCATGGACACAGAAACAGTTCAACCGCTCGATTACAGACCGCAGTCAATACAGTAAAGAAAGAAATGTGTCTGTTTAATGTAAACTTGCATGGAGCTCGTTTGTCAGCCACTGACTGACTGAATGCTGAAACGTGGTCTGACGTTACATGCACCACCAGGGATAAGGCCTTGCCTATAAGCATTCCCCAGCTGGCAAAAACCGAACCTCCCTGCCTATTCCTCACCATGGAAGAACGGAACCTACCTTTTTTTTAAAAAAAGAAAGCCACAGCAGCAGCCAACTCGATTTTGGTAGGCCGCTGTCTCCCCCTTGTGTGCTGCATAAAAAATGCACTCCACTAAAAATAGCAATGATCCACGAAATAGAGCGTATGGAGAGAATGAGGCTTCCAGATGAGCCGTCAGGCTATGATAAATTGTATCACACCTGGGCGATATGGATAGATGCCCGGAGCTCACCCCTATTTACCAAGTGGTTACAGACAGGGACATGTGAGTAACACGTTTAAACCACAATCGTAAAGAGAAACAACAATTCCGGAGCCCGCCCCCCCCCCCCTTTTTGTTTTATTTTTTCTTTCTCCCGTGTCATAGATACCTACCCCCCCCTTACCCTCCCCTCATTCCCCTGTTTGTAGACCTTATAAAATATCACAGACAAACATGATATAGTTCAACTCGAAATTGATTTATTAAGTTTCATTGTCAAAGTTAATTTTACATTGCTTTGAGATAAGGCAAAAGTTTCCCCCCCTCCATGAAACCAATAAAACCTATATTGAATAAAATAAAAATGATGCAGTTACCGGTAGTTCTGCAGCTTCTTGGTGGAAATAAAGACCATCTCCCGTCTCCCAGCTGCAGCAGAGACTGACTGAAATGGCTGCCAAGCCCGGTATTAATGCTTCTAAATTGATGACATCACAAAGGAGTGACATCGTCAGCCTTCCAAACACCTGGCTCAATTGCATACAGTATGTATGTATGTATGCATGTATGTGAGTGAGTCTATCTATCTATCTATCTATCTATCTATCTATCTTTATTAATTATGTAGAATATAGATATGGATTATTTCTAAATTACAGATTTTGTAGATATAGATTAAAGATAGATTTAAGATTGTGTGTGTGTGTGTGTGTGTGTGTGTGTGTGTGTGTGTGTGTGTGTGTGTATATATAATGTATATATGTAAAAAAAAATATAAAATCTGTAGTTATGTATGTATGTATGTATGGCGGGCGGGCAAAAAAGGCCTGCTGTATGTTTTTAAGTTCTTCGGATGACCATGCCGCTCTAATATTCTCCTTACTAGGGTCTACTAATGCTGGCCCAGGGGAAGGCAATAAAGCCCTATGGGGCCGAAGCCAATTTCCCTTATTTTAGGTTAAAAGTTTCCATCCGTCCCCACTGGAAATGCGGCCGGCCGAAGAGATCCCTCCAACCGACCGACCGACGCACCTTCAGAGACAAACTAGTGCTTGCTTCTAGTGTCATCGCCGGCTTAACCATCCTTTGTAGGGAGCTGACGAGTCCTGCAGTAGCAGCAGCAGCAGGCTCTGCAAGCCTAGGATGCGTGAGCACGGTGCAAGAGGAAGGACTGAGGGTGTGAGGCTGGGCGCGGTTGAGAAGGCGTGGGGCGGGGCTATGGAAAGTTTTAATAGCTCTCCCAGCTGCCTGGGTGCATTGTGGGTGCGCCCAGAGTGCTGGCTGAGCGTGTTGCCTCAAGCCTTGGAAGTGGAGTTGGGCGGGCCGGGCTACAGGTGAAACCCATTTTGGGTTATCGCTTCTCGGCCTTTTGGCTAAGATCAAGTGTAGTATCTGTTCTTATCAGTTTAATATCTGATACGTCCCCTATCTGGGGACCATATATTAAATGGATTTTTAGAACAGGGAGCTGGAAAAAGAGCTTGCTCTGTCCACTCCACGCATTGACCTGGTATTGCAGTACCTCCAGGACCGGTGCACCCCCTTTCCTACAGCAGTTTCCAAAAGCAGAAAAACAAAACCGACGAGCAAGAGGTGCAGCGCAGCTGTGGCGGCGGCTGCTGCTACCACCCAAGCACTTTGATTGACACTCAGCCCGTCTGCTCGCAACATTGTATCCACTGAGCAGCTGCGTCTGCCAGAGTGTGCACAGCACAGGTACAACTGGAAGCAAAACACACACACACACACCAGTTCATATGGCAGCCGCACTCTATAGTTCGTACCTACCGCTGCGCTAATAGCCAAGTTGGAAACATCGGGCAGGCACAGCGTATCCTGGCAGCCTGCGTCTGTATGCTCCACGTATTCGGGTCATGGGTGTATGTGCAGGGGGCCCGGAGCCCTAGGGGGCCCATAAAGTCTCTCTTCCCCACATTGTAAACCAATGCTATCAATGACGCTTTATAGTTTGGGGGCCCAGTTCCAGACTTTGTACTGGGGCCCCGCAGCTTCAAGTTACACCTCCGGATCAGGATAATGCTAGGCCATTCCAACCAGCCTGTGTGTGTGACCTGCAGTCGCTGGTAGTCGAAAAGCGGCCGGCCCCGGATGCGCGCTTCAGAGTGGACAGACAGCAGCGGACCCCCAATCACACAGGCCCAAGGCTTGCTATGTAGCACGGAATACCTCATTGGACTGCAGCACTCCACGCGGGCTGAGATACACGCTCCACGTGGGATGGGCAGTATTCGTCCATGAAGATCCAGGCCAACGTTTAGAGATGGAGCAACACTCGGGGAGCAAAGAACTCCAACGAACGGACGCCTACTTTACAAGGATGTATTGCTTTATTCAATGCATGGACACAGAAACAGTTCAACCGCTCGATTACAGACCGCAGTCAATACAGTAAAGAAAGAAATGTGTCTGTTTAATGTAAACTTGCATGGAGCTCGTTTGTCAGCCACTGACTGACTGAATGCTGAAACGTGGTCTGACGTTACATGCACCACCAGGGATAAGGCCTTGCCTATAAGCATTCCCCAGCTGGCAAAAACCGAACCTCCCTGCCTATTCCTCACCATGGAAGAACGGAACCTACCTTTTTTTTAAAAAAAGAAAGCCACAGCAGCAGCCAACTCGATTTTGGTAGGCCGCTGTCTCCCCCTTGTGTGCTGCATAAAAAATGCACTCCACTAAAAATAGCAATGATCCACGAAATAGAGCGTATGGAGAGAATGAGGCTTCCAGATGAGCCGTCAGGCTATGATAAATTGTATCACACCTGGGCGATATGGATAGATGCCCGGAGCTCACCCCTATTTACCAAGTGGTTACAGACAGGGACATGTGAGTAACACGTTTAAACCACAATCGTAAAGAGAAACAACAATTCCGGAGCCCGCCCCCCCCCCCCTTTTTGTTTTATTTTTTCTTTCTCCCGTGTCATAGATACCTACCCCCCCCTTACCCTCCCCTCATTCCCCTGTTTGTAGACCTTATAAAATATCACAGACAAACATGATATAGTTCAACTCGAAATTGATTTATTAAGTTTCATTGTCAAAGTTAATTTTACATTGCTTTGAGATAAGGCAAAAGTTTCCCCCCCTCCATGAAACCAATAAAACCTATATTGAATAAAATAAAAATGATGCAGTTACCGGTAGTTCTGCAGCTTCTTGGTGGAAATAAAGACCATCTCCCGTCTCCCAGCTGCAGCAGAGACTGACTGAAATGGCTGCCAAGCCCGGTATTAATGCTTCTAAATTGATGACATCACAAAGGAGTGACATCGTCAGCCTTCCAAACACCTGGCTCAATTGCATACAGTATGTATGTATGTATGCATGTATGTGAGTGAGTCTATCTATCTATCTATCTATCTATCTATCTATCTTTATTAATTATGTAGAATATAGATATGGATTATTTCTAAATTACAGATTTTGTAGATATAGATTAAAGATAGATTTAAGATTGTGTGTGTGTGTGTGTGTGTGTGTGTGTGTGTGTGTGTGTGTGTGTGTGTGTGTGTGTGTGTGTGTATATATAATGTATATATGTAAAAAAAAATATAAAATCTGTAGTTATGTATGTATGTATGTATGGCGGGCGGGCAAAAAAGGCCTGCTGTATGTTTTTAAGTTCTTCGGATGACCATGCCGCTCTAATATTCTCCTTACTAGGGTCTACTAATGCTGGCCCAGGGGAAGGCAATAAAGCCCTATGGGGCCGAAGCCAATTTCCCTTATTTTAGGTTAAAAGTTTCCATCCGTCCCCACTGGAAATGCGGCCGGCCGAAGAGATCCCTCCAACCGACCGACCGACGCACCTTCAGAGACAAACTAGTGCTTGCTTCTAGTGTCATCGCCGGCTTAACCATCCTTTGTAGGGAGCTGACGAGTCCTGCAGTAGCAGCAGCAGCAGGCTCTGCAAGCCTAGGATGCGTGAGCACGGTGCAAGAGGAAGGACTGAGGGTGTGAGGCTGGGCGCGGTTGAGAAGGCGTGGGGCGGGGCTATGGAAAGTTTTAATAGCTCTCCCAGCTGCCTGGGTGCATTGTGGGTGCGCCCAGAGTGCTGGCTGAGCGTGTTGCCTCAAGCCTTGGAAGTGGAGTTGGGCGGGCCGGGCTACAGGTGAAACCCATTTCGGGTTATCGCTTCTCGGCCTTTTGGCTAAGATCAAGTGTAGTATCTGTTCTTATCAGTTTAATATCTGATACGTCCCCTATCTGGGGACCATATATTAAATGGATTTTTAGAACAGGGAGCTGGAAAAAGAGCTTGCTCTGTCCACTCCACGCATTGACCTGGTATTGCAGTACCTCCAGGACCGGTGCACCCCCTTTCCTACAGCAGTTTCCAAAAGCAGAAAAACAAAACCGACGAGCAAGAGGTGCAGCGCAGCTGTGGCGGCGGCTGCTGCTACCACCCAAGCACTTTGATTGACACTCAGCCCGTCTGCTCGCAACATTGTATCCACTGAGCAGCTGCGTCTGCCAGAGTGTGCACAGCACAGGTACAACTGGAAGCAAAACACACACACACACACACACCAGTTCATATGGCAGCCGCACTCTATAGTTCGTACCTACCGCTGCGCTAATAGCCAAGTTGGAAACATCGGGCAGGCACAGCGTATCCTGGCAGCCTGCGTCTGTATGCTCCACGTATTCGGGTCATGGGTGTATGTGCAGGGGGCCCGGAGCCCTAGGGGGCCCATAAAGTCTCTCTTCCCCACATTGTAAACCAATGCTATCAATGACGCTTTATAGTTTGGGGGCCCAGTTCCAGACTTTGTACTGGGGCCCCGCAGCTTCAAGTTACACCTCCGGATCAGGATAATGCTAGGCCATTCCAACCAGCCTGTGTGTGTGACCTGCAGTCGCTGGTAGTCGAAAAGCGGCCGGCCCCGGATGCGCGCTTCAGAGTGGACAGACAGCAGCGGACCCCCAATCACACAGGCCCAAGGCTTGCTATGTAGCACGGAATACCTCATTGGACTGCAGCACTCCACGCGGGCTGAGATACACGCTCCACGTGGGATGGGCAGTATTCGTCCATGAAGATCCAGGCCAACGTTTAGAGATGGAGCAACACTCGGGGAGCAAAGAACTCCAACGAACGGACGCCTACTTTACAAGGATGTATTGCTTTATTCAATGCATGGACACAGAAACAGTTCAACCGCTCGATTACAGACCGCAGTCAATACAGTAAAGAAAGAAATGTGTCTGTTTAATGTAAACTTGCATGGAGCTCGTTTGTCAGCCACTGACTGACTGAATGCTGAAACGTGGTCTGACGTTACATGCACCACCAGGGATAAGGCCTTGCCTATAAGCATTCCCCAGCTGGCAAAAACCGAACCTCCCTGCCTATTCCTCACCATGGAAGAACGGAACCTACCTTTTTTTTAAAAAAAGAAAGCCACAGCAGCAGCCAACTCGATTTTGGTAGGCCGCTGTCTCCCCCTTGTGTGCTGCATAAAAAATGCACTCCACTAAAAATAGCAATGATCCACGAAATAGAGCGTATGGAGAGAATGAGGCTTCCAGATGAGCCGTCAGGCTATGATAAATTGTATCACACCTGGGCGATATGGATAGATGCCCGGAGCTCACCCCTATTTACCAAGTGGTTACAGACAGGGACATGTGAGTAACACGTTTAAACCACAATCGTAAAGAGAAACAACAATTCCGGAGCCCGCCCCCCCCCCCCTTTTTGTTTTATTTTTTCTTTCTCCCGTGTCATAGATACCTACCCCCCCCTTACCCTCCCCTCATTCCCCTGTTTGTAGACCTTATAAAATATCACAGACAAACATGATATAGTTCAACTCGAAATTGATTTATTAAGTTTCATTGTCAAAGTTAATTTTACATTGCTTTGAGATAAGGCAAAAGTTTCCCCCCCTCCATGAAACCAATAAAACCTATATTGAATAAAATAAAAATGATGCAGTTACCGGTAGTTCTGCAGCTTCTTGGTGGAAATAAAGACCATCTCCCGTCTCCCAGCTGCAGCAGAGACTGACTGAAATGGCTGCCAAGCCCGGTATTAATGCTTCTAAATTGATGACATCACAAAGGAGTGACATCGTCAGCCTTCCAAACATCTGGCTCAATTGCATACAGTATGTATGTATGTATGCATGTATGTGAGTGAGTCTATCTATCTATCTATCTATCTATCTATCTATCTATCTTTATTAATTATGTAGAATATAGATATGGATTATTTCTAAATTACAGATTTTGTAGATATAGATTAAAGATAGATTTAAGATTGTGTGTGTGTGTGTGTGTGTGTGTGTGTGTGTGTGTGTGTGTGTGTGTGTGTGTGTGTGTATATATAATGTATATATGTAAAAAAAAATATAAAATCTGTAGTTATGTATGTATGTATGTATGGCGGGCGGGCAAAAAAGGCCTGCTGTATGTTTTTAAGTTCTTCGGATGACCATGCCGCTCTAATATTCTCCTTACTAGGGTCTACTAATGCTGGCCCAGGGGAAGGCAATAAAGCCCTATGGGGCCGAAGCCAATTTCCCTTATTTTAGGTTAAAAGTTTCCATCCGTCCCCACTGGAAATGCGGCCGGCCGAAGAGATCCCTCCAACCGACCGACCGACGCACCTTCAGAGACAAACTAGTGCTTGCTTCTAGTGTCATCGCCGGCTTAACCATCCTTTGTAGGGAGCTGACGAGTCCTGCAGTAGCAGCAGCAGCAGGCTCTGCAAGCCTAGGATGCGTGAGCACGGTGCAAGAGGAAGGACTGAGGGTGTGAGGCTGGGCGCGGTTGAGAAGGCGTGGGGCGGGGCTATGGAAAGTTTTAATAGCTCTCCCAGCTGCCTGGGTGCATTGTGGGTGCGCCCAGAGTGCTGGCTGAGCGTGTTGCCTCAAGCCTTGGAAGTGGAGTTGGGCGGGCCGGGCTACAGGTGAAACCCATTTCGGGTTATCGCTTCTCGGCCTTTTGGCTAAGATCAAGTGTAGTATCTGTTCTTATCAGTTTAATATCTGATACGTCCCCTATCTGGGGACCATATATTAAATGGATTTTTAGAACAGGGAGCTGGAAAAAGAGCTTGCTCTGTCCACTCCACGCATTGACCTGGTATTGCAGTACCTCCAGGACCGGTGCACCCCCTTTCCTACAGCAGTTTCCAAAAGCAGAAAAACAAAACCGACGAGCAAGAGGTGCAGCGCAGCTGTGGCGGCGGCTGCTGCTACCACCCAAGCACTTTGATTGACACTCAGCCCGTCTGCTCGCAACATTGTATCCACTGAGCAGCTGCGTCTGCCAGAGTGTGCACAGCACAGGTACAACTGGAAGCAAAACACACACACACACACACACCAGTTCATATGGCAGCCGCACTCTATAGTTCGTACCTACCGCTGCGCTAATAGCCAAGTTGGAAACATCGGGCAGGCACAGCGTATCCTGGCAGCCTGCGTCTGTATGCTCCACGTATTCGGGTCATGGGTGTATGTGCAGGGGGCCCGGAGCCCTAGGGGGCCCATAAAGTCTCTCTTCCCCACATTGTAAACCAATGCTATCAATGACGCTTTATAGTTTGGGGGCCCAGTTCCAGACTTTGTACTGGGGCCCCGCAGCTTCAAGTTACACCTCCGGATCAGGATAATGCTAGGCCATTCCAACCAGCCTGTGTGTGTGACCTGCAGTCGCTGGTAGTCGAAAAGCGGCCGGCCCCGGATGCGCGCTTCAGAGTGGACAGACAGCAGCGGACCCCCAATCACACAGGCCCAAGGCTTGCTATGTAGCACGGAATACCTCATTGGACTGCAGCACTCCACGCGGGCTGAGATACACGCTCCACGTGGGATGGGCAGTATTCGTCCATGAAGATCCAGGCCAACGTTTAGAGATGGAGCAACACTCGGGGAGCAAAGAACTCCAACGAACGGACGCCTACTTTACAAGGATGTATTGCTTTATTCAATGCATGGACACAGAAACAGTTCAACCGCTCGATTACAGACCGCAGTCAATACAGTAAAGAAAGAAATGTGTCTGTTTAATGTAAACTTGCATGGAGCTCGTTTGTCAGCCACTGACTGACTGAATGCTGAAACGTGGTCTGACGTTACATGCACCACCAGGGATAAGGCCTTGCCTATAAGCATTCCCCAGCTGGCAAAAACCGAACCTCCCTGCCTATTCCTCACCATGGAAGAACGGAACCTACCTTTTTTTTAAAAAAAGAAAGCCACAGCAGCAGCCAACTCGATTTTGGTAGGCCGCTGTCTCCCCCTTGTGTGCTGCATAAAAAATGCACTCCACTAAAAATAGCAATGATCCACGAAATAGAGCGTATGGAGAGAATGAGGCTTCCAGATGAGCCGTCAGGCTATGATAAATTGTATCACACCTGGGCGATATGGATAGATGCCCGGAGCTCACCCCTATTTACCAAGTGGTTACAGACAGGGACATGTGAGTAACACGTTTAAACCACAATCGTAAAGAGAAACAACAATTCCGGAGCCCGCCCCCCCCCCCCCTTTTTGTTTTATTTTTTCTTTCTCCCGTGTCATAGATACCTACCCCCCCCTTACCCTCCCCTCATTCCCCTGTTTGTAGACCTTATAAAATATCACAGACAAACATGATATAGTTCAACTCGAAATTGATTTATTAAGTTTCATTGTCAAAGTTAATTTTACATTGCTTTGAGATAAGGCAAAAGTTTCCCCCCCTCCATGAAACCAATAAAACCTATATTGAATAAAATAAAAATGATGCAGTTACCGGTAGTTCTGCAGCTTCTTGGTGGAAATAAAGACCATCTCCCGTCTCCCAGCTGCAGCAGAGACTGACTGAAATGGCTGCCAAGCCCGGTATTAATGCTTCTAAATTGATGACATCACAAAGGAGTGACATCGTCAGCCTTCCAAACACCTGGCTCAATTGCATACAGTATGTATGTATGTATGCATGTATGTGAGTGAGTCTATCTATCTATCTATCTATCTATCTATCTATCTATCTTTATTAATTATGTAGAATATAGATATGGATTATTTCTAAATTACAGATTTTGTAGATATAGATTAAAGATAGATTTAAGATTGTGTGTGTGTGTGTGTGTGTGTGTGTGTGTGTGTGTGTGTGTGTGTGTGTGTGTGTGTATATATAATGTATATATGTAAAAAAAAATATAAAATCTGTAGTTATGTATGTATGTATGTATGGCGGGCGGGCAAAAAAGGCCTGCTGTATGTTTTTAAGTTCTTCGGATGACCATGCCGCTCTAATATTCTCCTTACTAGGGTCTACTAATGCTGGCCCAGGGGAAGGCAATAAAGCCCTATGGGGCCGAAGCCAATTTCCCTTATTTTAGGTTAAAAGTTTCCATCCGTCCCCACTGGAAATGCGGCCGGCCGAAGAGATCCCTCCAACCGACCGACCGACGCACCTTCAGAGACAAACTAGTGCTTGCTTCTAGTGTCATCGCCGGCTTAACCATCCTTTGTAGGGAGCTGACGAGTCCTGCAGTAGCAGCAGCAGCAGGCTCTGCAAGCCTAGGATGCGTGAGCACGGTGCAAGAGGAAGGACTGAGGGTGTGAGGCTGGGCGCGGTTGAGAAGGCGTGGGGCGGGGCTATGGAAAGTTTTAATAGCTCTCCCAGCTGCCTGGGTGCATTGTGGGTGCGCCCAGAGTGCTGGCTGAGCGTGTTGCCTCAAGCCTTGGAAGTGGAGTTGGGCGGGCCGGGCTACAGGTGAAACCCATTTCGGGTTATCGCTTCTCGGCCTTTTGGCTAAGATCAAGTGTAGTATCTGTTCTTATCAGTTTAATATCTGATACGTCCCCTATCTGGGGACCATATATTAAATGGATTTTTAGAACAGGGAGCTGGAAAAAGAGCTTGCTCTGTCCACTCCACGCATTGACCTGGTATTGCAGTACCTCCAGGACCGGTGCACCCCCTTTCCTACAGCAGTTTCCAAAAGCAGAAAAACAAAACCGACGAGCAAGAGGTGCAGCGCAGCTGTGGCGGCGGCTGCTGCTACCACCCAAGCACTTTGATTGACACTCAGCCCGTCTGCTCGCAACATTGTATCCACTGAGCAGCTGCGTCTGCCAGAGTGTGCACAGCACAGGTACAACTGGAAGCAAAACACACACACACACACACACCAGTTCATATGGCAGCCGCACTCTATAGTTCGTACCTACCGCTGCGCTAATAGCCAAGTTGGAAACATCGGGCAGGCACAGCGTATCCTGGCAGCCTGCGTCTGTATGCTCCACGTATTCGGGTCATGGGTGTATGTGCAGGGGGCCCGGAGCCCTAGGGGGCCCATAAAGTCTCTCTTCCCCACATTGTAAACCAATGCTATCAATGACGCTTTATAGTTTGGGGGCCCAGTTCCAGACTTTGTACTGGGGCCCCGCAGCTTCAAGTTACACCTCCGGATCAGGATAATGCTAGGCCATTCCAACCAGCCTGTGTGTGTGACCTGCAGTCGCTGGTAGTCGAAAAGCGGCCGGCCCCGGATGCGCGCTTCAGAGTGGACAGACAGCAGCGGACCCCCAATCACACAGGCCCAAGGCTTGCTATGTAGCACGGAATACCTCATTGGACTGCAGCACTCCACGCGGGCTGAGATACACGCTCCACGTGGGATGGGCAGTATTCGTCCATGAAGATCCAGGCCAACGTTTAGAGATGGAGCAACACTCGGGGAGCAAAGAACTCCAACGAACGGACGCCTACTTTACAAGGATGTATTGCTTTATTCAATGCATGGACACAGAAACAGTTCAACCGCTCGATTACAGACCGCAGTCAATACAGTAAAGAAAGAAATGTGTCTGTTTAATGTAAACTTGCATGGAGCTCGTTTGTCAGCCACTGACTGACTGAATGCTGAAACGTGGTCTGACGTTACATGCACCACCAGGGATAAGGCCTTGCCTATAAGCATTCCCCAGCTGGCAAAAACCGAACCTCCCTGCCTATTCCTCACCATGGAAGAACGGAACCTACCTTTTTTTTAAAAAAAGAAAGCCACAGCAGCAGCCAACTCGATTTTGGTAGGCCGCTGTCTCCCCCTTGTGTGCTGCATAAAAAATGCACTCCACTAAAAATAGCAATGATCCACGAAATAGAGCGTATGGAGAGAATGAGGCTTCCAGATGAGCCGTCAGGCTATGATAAATTGTATCACACCTGGGCGATATGGATAGATGCCCGGAGCTCACCCCTATTTACCAAGTGGTTACAGACAGGGACATGTGAGTAACACGTTTAAACCACAATCGTAAAGAGAAACAACAATTCCGGAGCCCGCCCCCCCCCCCCTTTTTGTTTTATTTTTTCTTTCTCCCGTGTCATAGATACCTACCCCCCCCTTACCCTCCCCTCATTCCCCTGTTTGTAGACCTTATAAAATATCACAGACAAACATGATATAGTTCAACTCGAAATTGATTTATTAAGTTTCATTGTCAAAGTTAATTTTACATTGCTTTGAGATAAGGCAAAAGTTTCCCCCCCTCCATGAAACCAATAAAACCTATATTGAATAAAATAAAAATGATGCAGTTACCGGTAGTTCTGCAGCTTCTTGGTGGAAATAAAGACCATCTCCCGTCTCCCAGCTGCAGCAGAGACTGACTGAAATGGCTGCCAAGCCCGGTATTAATGCTTCTAAATTGATGACATCACAAAGGAGTGACATCGTCAGCCTTCCAAACACCTGGCTCAATTGCATACAGTATGTATGTATGTATGCATGTATGTGAGTGAGTCTATCTATCTATCTATCTATCTATCTATCTTTATTAATTATGTAGAATATAGATATGGATTATTTCTAAATTACAGATTTTGTAGATATAGATTAAAGATAGATTTAAGATTGTGTGTGTGTGTGTGTGTGTGTGTGTGTGTGTGTGTGTGTGTGTGTGTGTGTGTGTGTGTATATATAATGTATATATGTAAAAAAAAATATAAAATCTGTAGTTATGTATGTATGTATGTATGGCGGGCGGGCAAAAAAGGCCTGCTGTATGTTTTTAAGTTCTTCGGATGACCATGCCGCTCTAATATTCTCCTTACTAGGGTCTACTAATGCTGGCCCAGGGGAAGGCAATAAAGCCCTATGGGGCCGAAGCCAATTTCCCTTATTTTAGGTTAAAAGTTTCCATCCGTCCCCACTGGAAATGCGGCCGGCCGAAGAGATCCCTCCAACCGACCGACCGACGCACCTTCAGAGACAAACTAGTGCTTGCTTCTAGTGTCATCGCCGGCTTAACCATCCTTTGTAGGGAGCTGACGAGTCCTGCAGTAGCAGCAGCAGCAGGCTCTGCAAGCCTAGGATGCGTGAGCACGGTGCAAGAGGAAGGACTGAGGGTGTGAGGCTGGGCGCGGTTGAGAAGGCGTGGGGCGGGGCTATGGAAAGTTTTAATAGCTCTCCCAGCTGCCTGGGTGCATTGTGGGTGCGCCCAGAGTGCTGGCTGAGCGTGTTGCCTCAAGCCTTGGAAGTGGAGTTGGGCGGGCCGGGCTACAGGTGAAACCCATTTCGGGTTATCGCTTCTCGGCCTTTTGGCTAAGATCAAGTGTAGTATCTGTTCTTATCAGTTTAATATCTGATACGTCCCCTATCTGGGGACCATATATTAAATGGATTTTTAGAACAGGGAGCTGGAAAAAGAGCTTGCTCTGTCCACTCCACGCATTGACCTGGTATTGCAGTACCTCCAGGACCGGTGCACCCCCTTTCCTACAGCAGTTTCCAAAAGCAGAAAAACAAAACCGACGAGCAAGAGGTGCAGCGCAGCTGTGGCGGCGGCTGCTGCTACCACCCAAGCACTTTGATTGACACTCAGCCCGTCTGCTCGCAACATTGTATCCACTGAGCAGCTGCGTCTGCCAGAGTGTGCACAGCACAGGTACAACTGGAAGCAAAACACACACACACACACACACCAGTTCATATGGCAGCCGCACTCTATAGTTCGTACCTACCGCTGCGCTAATAGCCAAGTTGGAAACATCGGGCAGGCACAGCGTATCCTGGCAGCCTGCGTCTGTATGCTCCACGTATTCGGGTCATGGGTGTATGTGCAGGGGGCCCGGAGCCCTAGGGGGCCCATAAAGTCTCTCTTCCCCACATTGTAAACCAATGCTATCAATGACGCTTTATAGTTTGGGGGCCCAGTTCCAGACTTTGTACTGGGGCCCCGCAGCTTCAAGTTACACCTCCGGATCAGGATAATGCTAGGCCATTCCAACCAGCCTGTGTGTGTGACCTGCAGTCGCTGGTAGTCGAAAAGCGGCCGGCCCCGGATGCGCGCTTCAGAGTGGACAGACAGCAGCGGACCCCCAATCACACAGGCCCAAGGCTTGCTATGTAGCACGGAATACCTCATTGGACTGCAGCACTCCACGCGGGCTGAGATACACGCTCCACGTGGGATGGGCAGTATTCGTCCATGAAGATCCAGGCCAACGTTTAGAGATGGAGCAACACTCGGGGAGCAAAGAACTCCAACGAACGGACGCCTACTTTACAAGGATGTATTGCTTTATTCAATGCATGGACACAGAAACAGTTCAACCGCTCGATTACAGACCGCAGTCAATACAGTAAAGAAAGAAATGTGTCTGTTTAATGTAAACTTGCATGGAGCTCGTTTGTCAGCCACTGACTGACTGAATGCTGAAACGTGGTCTGACGTTACATGCACCACCAGGGATAAGGCCTTGCCTATAAGCATTCCCCAGCTGGCAAAAACCGAACCTCCCTGCCTATTCCTCACCATGGAAGAACGGAACCTACCTTTTTTTTAAAAAAAGAAAGCCACAGCAGCAGCCAACTCGATTTTGGTAGGCCGCTGTCTCCCCCTTGTGTGCTGCATAAAAAATGCACTCCACTAAAAATAGCAATGATCCACGAAATAGAGCGTATGGAGAGAATGAGGCTTCCAGATGAGCCGTCAGGCTATGATAAATTGTATCACACCTGGGCGATATGGATAGATGCCCGGAGCTCACCCCTATTTACCAAGTGGTTACAGACAGGGACATGTGAGTAACACGTTTAAACCACAATCGTAAAGAGAAACAACAATTCCGGAGCCCGCCCCCCCCCCCCTTTTTGTTTTATTTTTTCTTTCTCCCGTGTCATAGATACCTACCCCCCCCTTACCCTCCCCTCATTCCCCTGTTTGTAGACCTTATAAAATATCACAGACAAACATGATATAGTTCAACTCGAAATTGATTTATTAAGTTTCATTGTCAAAGTTAATTTTACATTGCTTTGAGATAAGGCAAAAGTTTCCCCCCCTCCATGAAACCAATAAAACCTATATTGAATAAAATAAAAATGATGCAGTTACCGGTAGTTCTGCAGCTTCTTGGTGGAAATAAAGACCATCTCCCGTCTCCCAGCTGCAGCAGAGACTGACTGAAATGGCTGCCAAGCCCGGTATTAATGCTTCTAAATTGATGACATCACAAAGGAGTGACATCGTCAGCCTTCCAAACACCTGGCTCAATTGCATACAGTATGTATGTATGTATGCATGTATGTGAGTGAGTCTATCTATCTATCTATCTATCTATCTATCTATCTATCTTTATTAATTATGTAGAATATAGATATGGATTATTTCTAAATTACAGATTTTGTAGATATAGATTAAAGATAGATTTAAGATTGTGTGTGTGTGTGTGTGTGTGTGTGTGTGTGTGTGTGTGTGTGTGTGTATATATAATGTATATATGTAAAAAAAAATATAAAATCTGTAGTTATGTATGTATGTATGTATGGCGGGCGGGCAAAAAAGGCCTGCTGTATGTTTTTAAGTTCTTCGGATGACCATGCCGCTCTAATATTCTCCTTACTAGGGTCTACTAATGCTGGCCCAGGGGAAGGCAATAAAGCCCTATGGGGCCGAAGCCAATTTCCCTTATTTTAGGTTAAAAGTTTCCATCCGTCCCCACTGGAAATGCGGCCGGCCGAAGAGATCCCTCCAACCGACCGACCGACGCACCTTCAGAGACAAACTAGTGCTTGCTTCTAGTGTCATCGCCGGCTTAACCATCCTTTGTAGGGAGCTGACGAGTCCTGCAGTAGCAGCAGCAGCAGGCTCTGCAAGCCTAGGATGCGTGAGCACGGTGCAAGAGGAAGGACTGAGGGTGTGAGGCTGGGCGCGGTTGAGAAGGCGTGGGGCGGGGCTATGGAAAGTTTTAATAGCTCTCCCAGCTGCCTGGGTGCATTGTGGGTGCGCCCAGAGTGCTGGCTGAGCGTGTTGCCTCAAGCCTTGGAAGTGGAGTTGGGCGGGCCGGGCTACAGGTGAAACCCATTTCGGGTTATCGCTTCTCGGCCTTTTGGCTAAGATCAAGTGTAGTATCTGTTCTTATCAGTTTAATATCTGATACGTCCCCTATCTGGGGACCATATATTAAATGGATTTTTAGAACAGGGAGCTGGAAAAAGAGCTTGCTCTGTCCACTCCACGCATTGACCTGGTATTGCAGTACCTCCAGGACCGGTGCACCCCCTTTCCTACAGCAGTTTCCAAAAGCAGAAAAACAAAACCGACGAGCAAGAGGTGCAGCGCAGCTGTGGCGGCGGCTGCTGCTACCACCCAAGCACTTTGATTGACACTCAGCCCGTCTGCTCGCAACATTGTATCCACTGAGCAGCTGCGTCTGCCAGAGTGTGCACAGCACAGGTACAACTGGAAGCAAAACACACACACACACACACACCAGTTCATATGGCAGCCGCACTCTATAGTTCGTACCTACCGCTGCGCTAATAGCCAAGTTGGAAACATCGGGCAGGCACAGCGTATCCTGGCAGCCTGCGTCTGTATGCTCCACGTATTCGGGTCATGGGTGTATGTGCAGGGGGCCCGGAGCCCTAGGGGGCCCATAAAGTCTCTCTTCCCCACATTGTAAACCAATGCTATCAATGACGCTTTATAGTTTGGGGGCCCAGTTCCAGACTTTGTACTGGGGCCCCGCAGCTTCAAGTTACACCTCCGGATCAGGATAATGCTAGGCCATTCCAACCAGCCTGTGTGTGTGACCTGCAGTCGCTGGTAGTCGAAAAGCGGCCGGCCCCGGATGCGCGCTTCAGAGTGGACAGACAGCAGCGGACCCCCAATCACACAGGCCCAAGGCTTGCTATGTAGCACGGAATACCTCATTGGACTGCAGCACTCCACACGGGCTGAGATACACGCTCCACGTGGGATGGGCAGTATTCGTCCATGAAGATCCAGGCCAACGTTTAGAGATGGAGCAACACTCGGGGAGCAAAGAACTCCAACGAACGGACGCCTACTTTACAAGGATGTATTGCTTTATTCAATGCATGGACACAGAAACAGTTCAACCGCTCGATTACAGACCGCAGTCAATACAGTAAAGAAAGAAATGTGTCTGTTTAATGTAAACTTGCATGGAGCTCGTTTGTCAGCCACTGACTGACTGAATGCTGAAACGTGGTCTGACGTTACATGCACCACCAGGGATAAGGCCTTGCCTATAAGCATTCCCCAGCTGGCAAAAACCGAACCTCCCTGCCTATTCCTCACCATGGAAGAACGGAACCTACCTTTTTTTTAAAAAAAGAAAGCCACAGCAGCAGCCAACTCGATTTTGGTAGGCCGCTGTCTCCCCCTTGTGTGCTGCATAAAAAATGCACTCCACTAAAAATAGCAATGATCCACGAAATAGAGCGTATGGAGAGAATGAGGCTTCCAGATGAGCCGTCAGGCTATGATAAATTGTATCACACCTGGGCGATATGGATAGATGCCCGGAGCTCACCCCTATTTACCAAGTGGTTACAGACAGGGACATGTGAGTAACACGTTTAAACCACAATCGTAAAGAGAAACAACAATTCCGGAGCCCGCCCCCCCCCCCTTTTTGTTTTATTTTTTCTTTCTCCCGTGTCATAGATACCTACCCCCCCCTTACCCTCCCCTCATTCCCCTGTTTGTAGACCTTATAAAATATCACAGACAAACATGATATAGTTCAACTCGAAATTGATTTATTAAGTTTCATTGTCAAAGTTAATTTTACATTGCTTTGAGATAAGGCAAAAGTTTCCCCCCCTCCATGAAACCAATAAAACCTATATTGAATAAAATAAAAATGATGCAGTTACCGGTAGTTCTGCAGCTTCTTGGTGGAAATAAAGACCATCTCCCGTCTCCCAGCTGCAGCAGAGACTGACTGAAATGGCTGCCAAGCCCGGTATTAATGCTTCTAAATTGATGACATCACAAAGGAGTGACATCGTCAGCCTTCCAAACACCTGGCTCAATTGCATACAGTATGTATGTATGTATGCATGTATGTGAGTGAGTCTATCTATCTATCTATCTATCTATCTATCTATCTTTATTAATTATGTAGAATATAGATATGGATTATTTCTAAATTACAGATTTTGTAGATATAGATTAAAGATAGATTTAAGATTGTGTGTGTGTGTGTGTGTGTGTGTGTGTGTGTGTGTGTGTGTGTGTGTGTGTGTGTGTGTATATATAATGTATATATGTAAAAAAAAATATAAAATCTGTAGTTATGTATGTATGTATGTATGGCGGGCGGGCAAAAAAGGCCTGCTGTATGTTTTTAAGTTCTTCGGATGACCATGCCGCTCTAATATTCTCCTTACTAGGGTCTACTAATGCTGGCCCAGGGGAAGGCAATAAAGCCCTATGGGGCCGAAGCCAATTTCCCTTATTTTAGGTTAAAAGTTTCCATCCGTCCCCACTGGAAATGCGGCCGGCCGAAGAGATCCCTCCAACCGACCGACCGACGCACCTTCAGAGACAAACTAGTGCTTGCTTCTAGTGTCATCGCCGGCTTAACCATCCTTTGTAGGGAGCTGACGAGTCCTGCAGTAGCAGCAGCAGCAGGCTCTGCAAGCCTAGGATGCGTGAGCACGGTGCAAGAGGAAGGACTGAGGGTGTGAGGCTGGGCGCGGTTGAGAAGGCGTGGGGCGGGGCTATGGAAAGTTTTAATAGCTCTCCCAGCTGCCTGGGTGCATTGTGGGTGCGCCCAGAGTGCTGGCTGAGCGTGTTGCCTCAAGCCTTGGAAGTGGAGTTGGGCGGGCCGGGCTACAGGTGAAACCCATTTCGGGTTATCGCTTCTCGGCCTTTTGGCTAAGATCAAGTGTAGTATCTGTTCTTATCAGTTTAATATCTGATACGTCCCCTATCTGGGGACCATATATTAAATGGATTTTTAGAACAGGGAGCTGGAAAAAGAGCTTGCTCTGTCCACTCCACGCATTGACCTGGTATTGCAGTACCTCCAGGACCGGTGCACCCCCTTTCCTACAGCAGTTTCCAAAAGCAGAAAAACAAAACCGACGAGCAAGAGGTGCAGCGCAGCTGTGGCGGCGGCTGCTGCTACCACCCAAGCACTTTGATTGACACTCAGCCCGTCTGCTCGCAACATTGTATCCACTGAGCAGCTGCGTCTGCCAGAGTGTGCACAGCACAGGTACAACTGGAAGCAAAACACACACACACACACCAGTTCATATGGCAGCCGCACTCTATAGTTCGTACCTACCGCTGCGCTAATAGCCAAGTTGGAAACATCGGGCAGGCACAGCGTATCCTGGCAGCCTGCGTCTGTATGCTCCACGTATTCGGGTCATGGGTGTATGTGCAGGGGGCCCGGAGCCCTAGGGGGCCCATAAAGTCTCTCTTCCCCACATTGTAAACCAATGCTATCAATGACGCTTTATAGTTTGGGGGCCCAGTTCCAGACTTTGTACTGGGGCCCCGCAGCTTCAAGTTACACCTCCGGATCAGGATAATGCTAGGCCATTCCAACCAGCCTGTGTGTGTGACCTGCAGTCGCTGGTAGTCGAAAAGCGGCCGGCCCCGGATGCGCGCTTCAGAGTGGACAGACAGCAGCGGACCCCCAATCACACAGGCCCAAGGCTTGCTATGTAGCACGGAATACCTCATTGGACTGCAGCACTCCACGCGGGCTGAGATACACGCTCCACGTGGGATGGGCAGTATTCGTCCATGAAGATCCAGGCCAACGTTTAGAGATGGAGCAACACTCGGGGAGCAAAGAACTCCAACGAACGGACGCCTACTTTACAAGGATGTATTGCTTTATTCAATGCATGGACACAGAAACAGTTCAACCGCTCGATTACAGACCGCAGTCAATACAGTAAAGAAAGAAATGTGTCTGTTTAATGTAAACTTGCATGGAGCTCGTTTGTCAGCCACTGACTGACTGAATGCTGAAACGTGGTCTGACGTTACATGCACCACCAGGGATAAGGCCTTGCCTATAAGCATTCCCCAGCTGGCAAAAACCGAACCTCCCTGCCTATTCCTCACCATGGAAGAACGGAACCTACCTTTTTTTTAAAAAAAGAAAGCCACAGCAGCAGCCAACTCGATTTTGGTAGGCCGCTGTCTCCCCCTTGTGTGCTGCATAAAAAATGCACTCCACTAAAAATAGCAATGATCCACGAAATAGAGCGTATGGAGAGAATGAGGCTTCCAGATGAGCCGTCAGGCTATGATAAATTGTATCACACCTGGGCGATATGGATAGATGCCCGGAGCTCACCCCTATTTACCAAGTGGTTACAGACAGGGACATGTGAGTAACACGTTTAAACCACAATCGTAAAGAGAAACAACAATTCCGGAGCCCGCCCCCCCCCCCCCTTTTTGTTTTATTTTTTCTTTCTCCCGTGTCATAGATACCTACCCCCCCCTTACCCTCCCCTCATTCCCCTGTTTGTAGACCTTATAAAATATCACAGACAAACATGATATAGTTCAACTCGAAATTGATTTATTAAGTTTCATTGTCAAAGTTAATTTTACATTGCTTTGAGATAAGGCAAAAGTTTCCCCCCCTCCATGAAACCAATAAAACCTATATTGAATAAAATAAAAATGATGCAGTTACCGGTAGTTCTGCAGCTTCTTGGTGGAAATAAAGACCATCTCCCGTCTCCCAGCTGCAGCAGAGACTGACTGAAATGGCTGCCAAGCCCGGTATTAATGCTTCTAAATTGATGACATCACAAAGGAGTGACATCGTCAGCCTTCCAAACACCTGGCTCAATTGCATACAGTATGTATGTATGTATGCATGTATGTGAGTGAGTCTATCTATCTATCTATCTATCTATCTATCTATCTTTATTAATTATGTAGAATATAGATATGGATTATTTCTAAATTACAGATTTTGTAGATATAGATTAAAGATAGATTTAAGATTGTGTGTGTGTGTGTGTGTGTGTGTGTGTGTGTGTGTGTGTGTGTGTGTGTGTGTGTGTATATATAATGTATATATGTAAAAAAAAATATAAAATCTGTAGTTATGTATGTATGTATGTATGGCGGGCGGGCAAAAAAGGCCTGCTGTATGTTTTTAAGTTCTTCGGATGACCATGCCGCTCTAATATTCTCCTTACTAGGGTCTACTAATGCTGGCCCAGGGGAAGGCAATAAAGCCCTATGGGGCCGAAGCCAATTTCCCTTATTTTAGGTTAAAAGTTTCCATCCGTCCCCACTGGAAATGCGGCCGGCCGAAGAGATCCCTCCAACCGACCGACCGACGCACCTTCAGAGACAAACTAGTGCTTGCTTCTAGTGTCATCGCCGGCTTAACCATCCTTTGTAGGGAGCTGACGAGTCCTGCAGTAGCAGCAGCAGCAGGCTCTGCAAGCCTAGGATGCGTGAGCACGGTGCAAGAGGAAGGACTGAGGGTGTGAGGCTGGGCGCGGTTGAGAAGGCGTGGGGCGGGGCTATGGAAAGTTTTAATAGCTCTCCCAGCTGCCTGGGTGCATTGTGGGTGCGCCCAGAGTGCTGGCTGAGCGTGTTGCCTCAAGCCTTGGAAGTGGAGTTGGGCGGACCGGGCTACAGGTGAAACCCATTTCGGGTTATCGCTTCTCGGCCTTTTGGCTCAGATCAAGTGTAAGGCTCGGTCTGTGCTGGAGGAGCGATCTGGGTGCGCCCAGTTTTTTTGCTTGGAGCGGCATCTTTTTCCTGTGGTTTTTGGACCGACAGCTGACCCCTGAAAATGTTTGGCATGAAGAATTCCATACGCTTTGAAGTTGCGCCAGGAGATTACAACAAGAACACTGTCGTCTTTATCGTCAGAGATATTCTCCTGGAGAAGATGAAGGTTCCTAAAGCAGCCATCTACAGCGTGCAGGACTTTCCACGGCAGGGTATGTACGATGTGACTTTTACAGAGGAACATATCTGCCTAAATGTTTATGAATGGCTCAGAAAGCACAAGGACATTGACTTGTTGGATGGAGTTAGGATCACTCCGTTGTTTGGCATCCACGAAAAGCCAGTTTTGGTGCATGTCTACAACCCCTTCACTGAGGTTGAACTAGTTAAAAGCTTTTTAAGAAGATATTGCGACCAGGTGAGGGGTGGAGACAAGCAGATGAACATTTTAGGCATATTCAACTGCAAGTACAAGTTCTATTGCAGATTTAGACAGAGTGCAGACAGCATTGGAGGTGTGAAGCACCCACCGGCCAACTTCACAATTGCTGGACATAGAGGCTATTTGTCTTATCCGGGGCAACCCACTTACTGCCGCAATTGCTTCGAGTTTGGGCATGTAAAAACTGAATGCACGAAAGGGCAAGTATGCAGAAACTGCCAGGAAGAGGGTCATCACGCTGGTAATTGCCCGCAACCAAAGCGGTGTGACTTTTGTGGCTCTAGCGATCATATGTTTAAAGATTGCACTGCGAGCATAAGGCCCAGAATGGGAGGAGAGAGGGAAGAGGTGCCAGAGCAGGAGAGAGCTGGTAAATCTCCTGGCATACAGAGGAAGGTTGAAAACCCCAAAAGTGTGCAGGCTGAAGCTGCAGGGCCTGCTGAGGTATCTGGAGCCGTAGGGGCCCCAAAAGTGTCTGAGGTTCCAAAAACGTCTGAGACTGCAAAATTGTCTGAGGCCACAAAAACTGAAACTGCAAAAATATCTTGGGCTGCAGTGGCTGCTAAGGCACCTGTGGAGGCTGGAGTGTCTGGAGCTGCTAGGGCACCAGTGGTTGCTAAAGTGTCCAAAGCAACTAAAATGTCCAGAGCAACTAAAGCGCCGGTGGCAAGTAAAACGCCTGTAGTTTCCAAACCACCTGAGGTCGTTAAAGTGTCTGAGGCAGCAGAAATGCCTGAAGCTGTGGAGGTATCTGAGGCCCAGGTGTCTAAGATAATTAGACACCTGGAGGAAGTAATTGAAGGGGTGGAGAGTCCAGTACATCCCTCAGACCCAGAGAACATTGCAAGCTTCTCCTCACCAGAGACTTCCCTGTGTAAGAGGGAGGGTGGTGGGGATTCTGAAAGCTCAAGTGATGAAGAGTTCGCAAAAGTGGTGGGGGACTCTGCTAAAAAACGAAAGTGTGAGAGGAGTAAAGAAAAACCCATGGAAACCGGCGACCCGCTGGAAAAAGTGGCGCAGGACCTTGTCCTTACTACTGATAGTGGTGAAGACTTATAAATGAATCTTTGCATAGGGTACTCACCCTGATGTATTTAAGCAGTATGAAAATGAGGATGTAATATGGGTTTTACCATTTGCTCACAAAATGTCCGGGTGTTTACCAGTAGGGCCAGGAGGACGGCCATACTGAGTTTTCTCAGACAGGAGAATGCGGATGTGTACTGTCTGCAAGAATGTGGGATTACTGGTGATATAAAGCCTGATGAATGGCCTTGTGGGACATGTATATGGTCTGGCAGTAAAACCAACAGAAATGATGGGGTAGGCATATTGCTTAAGTCGGGGGAGGTGCAGCTAGACAGCTACACAGTAATTGAGGTGGGGAGGTGTCTGTCAGCGGTACTGATATATAAAAACACGAAGTTTTTGTTAGTTAATATTTATGCTCCCAGCAGTAAGAATGAGAGAAAACTTTTATTTGAAAAAATTAAATTGTTTATTCAGGGCAGAATGCCAGTAATTATAGTCGGTGATGTGAACTGCGACCTGGACAAGAAGGCTTTTGATTTGTCTGGGAAGGTTTTGTCAGAGATTGTTTCTGATTATAGGTTGCAAGATATGCAGATTTTATGTAACATTAACCCCAAATTATGTACGTACCATGCTGATAGAGGGGGCCTTCATTCCCGGTTGGATTATTGTTTTGTTTCAGAGAATATCATACCGTTAAGTTACCAACAAAAACCAGTTATTTTTTCGGATCATGAGTGTTTGCTGTGTGGTGTGGATGTGAATGTGAGAGGGGTACATGGGAGGGGGCTGTGGAAACTCAATATAAGTCATCTGGAGAGTGAGGATGTGAGAAAGGAGTATGAGTGTCTGTATAACAGGTGGTGTGAGAGGAAAAACAAGTTTGCTAATATTCTGCAGTGGTGGGATTGGGTAAAAAAGAAGACTAAAGCATATTTCAAGTCTTTGGGATATAAACTGGCAGCAAGAAGGCGGGAGGAGTACACAAAACTAAACACACGTCTAAGTTTTTTGGAGAGAATGAGAGAGAATGGTGTGGATGTGCAGGATGAGTTGGTGAGTGTGAGGAGAGAAATTAATAGGTATATGACAGAAAAAGGCAGAAGCATCATATACAGGGCCAAACTGGAAAAGATGGAGTATGGAGAGAAATGCTCTAGGTTTTTCTTTAAAAAGGTCTTTGCAAAGAAACCAACAATAGAGGTGGTGGCGAAAGAGGATGGATGTGAGGTGAGTGGGGATGGTGTGAGTGAGGAAGTGGCTGCGTTCTATGAGGATCTGTATGCGGTGAAAGAGAGGGATGAGAGTTTGGAGAGTGAGGTGCTGAGTGTGCTAGAGAGTAAGCTTGGAGAGGGAGAGAGAGCGTCTGTGATGAGAGACATATCTATGGATGAGGTGGAGAGAGTGGTACAAGGAATGGCTGTGAATAAGACGCCTGGTGAGGATGGGTTGCCTGTGGAATTCTATCGTCTGTTGTGGAAGGTGGTGGGAGTGGATGTGTGTGCGGTGTGTAAGTATATGTGGGAGAATGTGGAAGTGGCTGAGAGTATGCGTGGGGGAGTGATTGTGTTGATACCAAAAAAAGGAAGCCTGAAAAGTCTGAAAAATTGGAGGCCCATCACGTTACTTAACTGTGATTACAAGATTTATGCGAAGATAGTGGCCAACAGAATGAGAGATGTGGTTGAATGTGTGGTGAGTGAAGAGCAATTTTGTGCGGTGCCTGGTAGAAGAGTGCAAGAGAGTCTGGTGTTGTTGAGAGATGTGTTGTGGGATTGTAAGAGTAGAGAGAAGAGTGTGTATGTTGTGTCTATAGACTTTGAAAAGGCGTATGATAGATTGTCTCATAGTTTTTTGTTTAGAGTGTTGTTACGAATGGGTTTCCCGAGTGATTTTGTGTGGAGAGTTCAGAGTTTGTATAATGGAATGTATAGCAGAGTGTTGGTGAATGGATGTGTGGGGAGAAAGGTGAATGGATGTTCTGGGGTGCGGCAGGGCTGTCCGCTGTCCGCAGTCGCCTTTATCTGTGCGATTGAGCCATTGTTGTGCCTGTTGAGAAAGGACAAAGTTGTGAGAGGGATTCATATTCCAGGAAGTGGTGGGAAAGAGTTAAAAGTGTGTGCGTATATGGATGATGTGTGTGTGGTGTGCGAGTCAGAGAGTGCTGTGCGTAGAGTCAAGTTGTTAGCGTCTATTTTTTGTGGTGCGTCTGCTTTTAGAGTGAATTGGTCAAAGAGTGAATGTAAAGTATTTGGGGAGGTAGGTGGAGTGAGAGATTTAGGTTTGAATGTAGTGTCTGGGCCAATGAAAATTCTGGGGGTCATGTTTAATGACTCTGTGGATGGTAAAGAGAGTTGGGAGGCAGCAAAGGAAAGAGTGGAGAAACGGTTGACCTTCTGGAGGATGAGAGATCTTAGTCTCCTGGGAAAAATAGTAGTGATCAAGAGTATTGTTCTGCCAATCTTTTTGTATGTGGCAATGATCTTCCCGCCTGACTATATGAGGCTCAGGAGTTTAAATAGGATTCTATTTGTTTTTTTCTGGGGATCTAAGATGGAGCGCTTGAAAAGAGAGACTGTGGTGAAGAACTGGAGGAATGGTGGTATGAGTTTCCCGAACCTAGAAGTTTATTTTGGAGTGAATGGATTAGTTTTTTTATTGGCTGTGATTGAGAGAGAGAGAAAGGTGTCGTGTATGATGAGATATTTGGCTGGGCGACTGTTTGTAAGGTTAAAGTGGTGCAGGAATGACTTGAGTAAGCCTGTTGCATTCGTGGTTCCAAAGTGGTATGAGTGGATTGTAAAGTTTGTAGAGAAGTATGAGTTGAGTGAAGTGGAAGTGAGTATGCTCCGAAATAAACGTCTGCTTGTGAGAATGATTGAGAGTAGGGAAAGGGTGAGTGAGATAAATCTGGTTGGTGGAAGGAATGTGCAGAGAGTATGGGCGAAAGTGAGAATGGATGGAATGACTGGCAGACAGAAAGAAATTGTATGGCAGAGCTTGCATGGCGTACTACCTGTGAGAGAATTCCAGAGGAGTAGAGGTCTGATAGCAAGAGAGACCTGTCCTAGAGTCCAGTGTGGAGGCAGCGAGAGCATAGTCCACTTATTCTGGAATTGTGCCTATGCCCAGAAAGTGGTGAAAAAATTAGGACCGCTCTGTAAAGAGTTAACAGGCATTCAGTTTCTATCTTTTGAGGTACTGATGTTTGGATTAGGTGCGAGTGATGGAGTGAAAGAAAGATTGTTGTGGTTGTTTTTGTCATGTGTGAAAGAAGTGCTGTGGGATGTGAGGAACGTGTATGTGTATAAAAGAGAAGAGCTGAGTGTGAATGCGAGTGTAAGAATGGTGCTAGGGAAGTTATTCATATGCTACCTATGGGATAAGAGGAGGAGGGGGGTGGATGCGGAGGGCGTTTGGAAGGTGAAGAAGTGGATTCAACTTGTTGGATTGTAAAAATAATGTTTTTTCTTTGTGATATTGTTTTTTGTTACTGTGAAAAATAAGAACAGTAATAAAGCCTGATGATGAAAGGGATGAACGTTGCAGTAAATATGCAATGACAGTTTACTTGAAAGTAAAGTAAAGTAAGTTTTCAACCCAATCTGAGGGTATAAAAAAAAAAAAAAAAATCTGTTCTTATCAGTTTAATATCTGATACGTCCCCTATCTGGGGACCATATATTAAATGGATTTTTAGAACAGGGAGCTGGAAAAAGAGCTTGCTCTGTCCACTCCACGCATTGACCTGGTATTGCAGTACCTCCAGGACCGGTGCACCCCCTTTCCTACAGCAGTTTCCAAAAGCAGAAAAACAAAACCGACGAGCAAGAGGTGCAGCGCAGCTGTGGCGGCGGCTGCTGCTACCACCCAAGCACTTTGATTGACACTCAGCCCGTCTGCTCGCAACATTGTATCCACTGAGCAGCTGCGTCTGCCAGAGTGTGCACAGCACAGGTACAACTGGAAGCAAAACACACACACACACACACACCAGTTCATATGGCAGCCGCACTCTATAGTTCGTACCTACCGCTGCGCTAATAGCCAAGTTGGAAACATCGGGCAGGCACAGCGTATCCTGGCAGCCTGCGTCTGTATGCTCCACGTATTCGGGTCATGGGTGTATGTGCAGGGGGCCCGGAGCCCTAGGGGGCCCATAAAGTCTCTCTTCCCCACATTGTAAACCAATGCTATCAATGACGCTTTATAGTTTGGGGGCCCAGTTCCAGACTTTGTACTGGGGCCCCGCAGCTTCAAGTTACACCTCCGGATCAGGATAATGCTAGACCATTCCAACCAGCCTGTGTGTGTGACCTGCAGTCGCTGGTAGTCGAAAAGCGGCCGGCCCCGGATGCGCGCTTCAGAGTGGACAGACAGCAGCGGACCCCCAATCACACAGGCCCAAGGCTTGCTATGTAGCACGGAATACCTCATTGGACTGCAGCACTCCACGCGGGCTGAGATACACGCTCCACGTGGGATGGGCAGTATTCGTCCATGAAGATCCAGGCCAACGTTTAGAGATGGAGCAACACTCGGGGAGCAAAGAACTCCAACGAACGGACGCCTACTTTACAAGGATGTATTGCTTTATTCAATGCATGGACACAGAAACAGTTCAACCGCTCGATTACAGACCGCAGTCAATACAGTAAAGAAAGAAATGTGTCTGTTTAATGTAAACTTGCATGGAGCTCGTTTGTCAGCCACTGACTGACTGAATGCTGAAACGTGGTCTGACGTTACATGCACCACCAGGGATAAGGCCTTGCCTATAAGCATTCCCCAGCTGGCAAAAACCGAACCTCCCTGCCTATTCCTCACCATGGAAGAACGGAACCTACCTTTTTTTTAAAAAAAGAAAGCCACAGCAGCAGCCAACTCGATTTTGGTAGGCCGCTGTCTCCCCCTTGTGTGCTGCATAAAAAATGCACTCCACTAAAAATAGCAATGATCCACGAAATAGAGCGTATGGAGAGAATGAGGCTTCCAGATGAGCCGTCAGGCTATGATAAATTGTATCACACCTGGGCGATATGGATAGATGCCCGGAGCTCACCCCTATTTACCAAGTGGTTACAGACAGGGACATGTGAGTAACACGTTTAAACCACAATCGTAAAGAGAAACAACAATTCCGGAGCCCGCCCCCCCCCCCCCTTTTTGTTTTATTTTTTCTTTCTCCCGTGTCATAGATACCTACCCCCCCCTTACCCTCCCCTCATTCCCCTGTTTGTAGACCTTATAAAATATCACAGACAAACATGATATAGTTCAACTCGAAATTGATTTATTAAGTTTCATTGTCAAAGTTAATTTTACATTGCTTTGAGATAAGGCAAAAGTTTCCCCCCCTCCATGAAACCAATAAAACCTATATTGAATAAAATAAAAATGATGCAGTTACCGGTAGTTCTGCAGCTTCTTGGTGGAAATAAAGACCATCTCCCGTCTCCCAGCTGCAGCAGAGACTGACTGAAATGGCTGCCAAGCCCGGTATTAATGCTTCTAAATTGATGACATCACAAAGGAGTGACATCGTCAGCCTTCCAAACACCTGGCTCAATTGCATACAGTATGTATGTATGTATGCATGTATGTGAGTGAGTCTATCTATCTATCTATCTATCTATCTATCTATCTTTATTAATTATGTAGAATATAGATATGGATTATTTCTAAATTACAGATTTTGTAGATATAGATTAAAGATAGATTTAAGATTGTGTGTGTGTGTGTGTGTGTGTGTGTGTGTGTGTGTGTGTGTGTGTGTGTGTGTGTGTGTGTGTGTATATATAATGTATATATGTAAAAAAAAATATAAAATCTGTAGTTATGTATGTATGTATGTATGGCGGGCGGGCAAAAAAGGCCTGCTGTATGTTTTTAAGTTCTTCGGATGACCATGCCGCTCTAATATTCTCCTTACTAGGGTCTACTAATGCTGGCCCAGGGGAAGGCAATAAAGCCCTATGGGGCCGAAGCCAATTTCCCTTATTTTAGGTTAAAAGTTTCCATCCGTCCCCACTGGAAATGCGGCCGGCCGAAGAGATCCCTCCAACCGACCGACCGACGCACCTTCAGAGACAAACTAGTGCTTGCTTCTAGTGTCATCGCCGGCTTAACCATCCTTTGTAGGGAGCTGACGAGTCCTGCAGTAGCAGCAGCAGCAGGCTCTGCAAGCCTAGGATGCGTGAGCACGGTGCAAGAGGAAGGACTGAGGGTGTGAGGCTGGGCGCGGTTGAGAAGGCGTGGGGCGGGGCTATGGAAAGTTTTAATAGCTCTCCCAGCTGCCTGGGTGCATTGTGGGTGCGCCCAGAGTGCTGGCTGAGCGTGTTGCCTCAAGCCTTGGAAGTGGAGTTGGGCGGGCCGGGCTACAGGTGAAACCCATTTCGGGTTATCGCTTCTCGGCCTTTTGGCTAAGATCAAGTGTAGTATCTGTTCTTATCAGTTTAATATCTGATACGTCCCCTATCTGGGGACCATATATTAAATGGATTTTTAGAACAGGGAGCTGGAAAAAGAGCTTGCTCTGTCCACTCCACGCATTGACCTGGTATTGCAGTACCTCCAGGACCGGTGCACCCCCTTTCCTACAGCAGTTTCCAAAAGCAGAAAAACAAAACCGACGAGCAAGAGGTGCAGCGCAGCTGTGGCGGCGGCTGCTGCTACCACCCAAGCACTTTGATTGACACTCAGCCCGTCTGCTCGCAACATTGTATCCACTGAGCAGCTGCGTCTGCCAGAGTGTGCACAGCACAGGTACAACTGGAAGCAAAACACACACACACACACACACCAGTTCATATGGCAGCCGCACTCTATAGTTCGTACCTACCGCTGCGCTAATAGCCAAGTTGGAAACATCGGGCAGGCACAGCGTATCCTGGCAGCCTGCGTCTGTATGCTCCACGTATTCGGGTCATGGGTGTATGTGCAGGGGGCCCGGAGCCCTAGGGGGCCCATAAAGTCTCTCTTCCCCACATTGTAAACCAATGCTATCAATGACGCTTTATAGTTTGGGGGCCCAGTTCCAGACTTTGTACTGGGGCCCCGCAGCTTCAAGTTACACCTCCGGATCAGGATAATGCTAGGCCATTCCAACCAGCCTGTGTGTGTGACCTGCAGTCGCTGGTAGTCGAAAAGCGGCCGGCCCCGGATGCGCGCTTCAGAGTGGACAGACAGCAGCGGACCCCCAATCACACAGGCCCAAGGCTTGCTATGTAGCACGGAATACCTCATTGGACTGCAGCACTCCACGCGGGCTGAGATACACGCTCCACGTGGGATGGGCAGTATTCGTCCATGAAGATCCAGGCCAACGTTTAGAGATGGAGCAACACTCGGGGAGCAAAGAACTCCAACGAACGGACGCCTACTTTACAAGGATGTATTGCTTTATTCAATGCATGGACACAGAAACAGTTCAACCGCTCGATTACAGACCGCAGTCAATACAGTAAAGAAAGAAATGTGTCTGTTTAATGTAAACTTGCATGGAGCTCGTTTGTCAGCCACTGACTGACTGAATGCTGAAACGTGGTCTGACGTTACATGCACCACCAGGGATAAGGCCTTGCCTATAAGCATTCCCCAGCTGGCAAAAACCGAACCTCCCTGCCTATTCCTCACCATGGAAGAACGGAACCTACCTTTTTTTTAAAAAAAGAAAGCCACAGCAGCAGCCAACTCGATTTTGGTAGGCCGCTGTCTCCCCCTTGTGTGCTGCATAAAAAATGCACTCCACTAAAAATAGCAATGATCCACGAAATAGAGCGTATGGAGAGAATGAGGCTTCCAGATGAGCCGTCAGGCTATGATAAATTGTATCACACCTGGGCGATATGGATAGATGCCCGGAGCTCACCCCTATTTACCAAGTGGTATGTGAGTAACACGTTTAAACCACAATCGTAAAGAGAAACAACAATTCCGGAGCCCGCCCCCCCCCCCCTTTTTGTTTTATTTTTTCTTTCTCCCGTGTCATAGATACCTACCCCCCCCTTACCCTCCCCTCATTCCCCTGTTTGTAGACCTTATAAAATATCACAGACAAACATGATATAGTTCAACTCGAAATTGATTTATTAAGTTTCATTGTCAAAGTTAATTTTACATTGCTTTGAGATAAGGCAAAAGTTTCCCCCCCTCCATGAAACCAATAAAACCTATATTGAATAAAATAAAAATGATGCAGTTACCGGTAGTTCTGCAGCTTCTTGGTGGAAATAAAGACCATCTCCCGTCTCCCAGCTGCAGCAGAGACTGACTGAAATGGCTGCCAAGCCCGGTATTAATGCTTCTAAATTGATGACATCACAAAGGAGTGACATCGTCAGCCTTCCAAACACCTGGCTCAATTGCATACAGTATGTATGTATGTATGCATGTATGTGAGTGAGTCTATCTATCTATCTATCTATCTATCTATCTATCTATCTATCTATTAATTATGTAGAATATAGATATGGATTATTTCTAAATTACAGATTTTGTAGATATAGATTAAAGATAGATTTAAGATTGTGTGTGTGTGTGTGTGTGTGTGTGTGTGTGTGTGTGTGTGTGTGTGTGTGTGTGTGTGTGTGTATATATAATGTATATATGTAAAAAAAAATATAAAATCTGTAGTTATGTATGTATGTATGTATGGCGGGCGGGCAAAAAAGGCCTGCTGTATGTTTTTAAGTTCTTCGGATGACCATGCCGCTCTAATATTCTCCTTACTAGGGTCTACTAATGCTGGCCCAGGGGAAGGCAATAAAGCCCTATGGGGCCGAAGCCAATTTCCCTTATTTTAGGTTAAAAGTTTCCATCCGTCCCCACTGGAAATGCGGCCGGCCGAAGAGATCCCTCCAACCGACCGACCGACGCACCTTCAGAGACAAACTAGTGCTTGCTTCTAGTGTCATCGCCGGCTTAACCATCCTTTGTAGGGAGCTGACGAGTCCTGCAGTAGCAGCAGCAGCAGGCTCTGCAAGCCTAGGATGCGTGAGCACGGTGCAAGAGGAAGGACTGAGGGTGTGAGGCTGGGCGCGGTTGAGAAGGCGTGGGGCGGGGCTATGGAAAGTTTTAATAGCTCTCCCAGCTGCCTGGGTGCATTGTGGGTGCGCCCAGAGTGCTGGCTGAGCGTGTTGCCTCAAGCCTTGGAAGTGGAGTTGGGCGGGCCGGGCTACAGGTGAAACCCATTTCGGGTTATCGCTTCTCGGCCTTTTGGCTAAGATCAAGTGTAGTATCTGTTCTTATCAGTTTAATATCTGATACGTCCCCTATCTGGGGACCATATATTAAATGGATTTTTAGAACAGGGAGCTGGAAAAAGAGCTTGCTCTGTCCACTCCACGCATTGACCTGGTATTGCAGTACCTCCAGGACCGGTGCACCCCCTTTCCTACAGCAGTTTCCAAAAGCAGAAAAACAAAACCGACGAGCAAGAGGTGCAGCGCAGCTGTGGCGGCGGCTGCTGCTACCACCCAAGCACTTTGATTGACACTCAGCCCGTCTGCTCGCAACATTGTATCCACTGAGCAGCTGCGTCTGCCAGAGTGTGCACAGCACAGGTACAACTGGAAGCAAAACACACACACACACACACACCAGTTCATATGGCAGCCGCACTCTATAGTTCGTACCTACCGCTGCGCTAATAGCCAAGTTGGAAACATCGGGCAGGCACAGCGTATCCTGGCAGCCTGCGTCTGTATGCTCCACGTATTCGGGTCATGGGTGTATGTGCAGGGGGCCCGGAGCCCTAGGGGGCCCATAAAGTCTCTCTTCCCCACATTGTAAACCAATGCTATCAATGACGCTTTATAGTTTGGGGGCCCAGTTCCAGACTTTGTACTGGGGCCCCGCAGCTTCAAGTTACACCTCCGGATCAGGATAATGCTAGGCCATTCCAACCAGCCTGTGTGTGTGACCTGCAGTCGCTGGTAGTCGAAAAGCGGCCGGCCCCGGATGCGCGCTTCAGAGTGGACAGACAGCAGCGGACCCCCAATCACACAGGCCCAAGGCTTGCTATGTAGCACGGAATACCTCATTGGACTGCAGCACTCCACGCGGGCTGAGATACACGCTCCACGTGGGATGGGCAGTATTCGTCCATGAAGATCCAGGCCAACGTTTAGAGATGGAGCAACACTCGGGGAGCAAAGAACTCCAACGAACGGACGCCTACTTTACAAGGATGTATTGCTTTATTCAATGCATGGACACAGAAACAGTTCAACCGCTCGATTACAGACCGCAGTCAATACAGTAAAGAAAGAAATGTGTCTGTTTAATGTAAACTTGCATGGAGCTCGTTTGTCAGCCACTGACTGACTGAATGCTGAAACGTGGTCTGACGTTACATGCACCACCAGGGATAAGGCCTTGCCTATAAGCATTCCCCAGCTGGCAAAAACCGAACCTCCCTGCCTATTCCTCACCATGGAAGAACGGAACCTACCTTTTTTTTAAAAAAAGAAAGCCACAGCAGCAGCCAACTCGATTTTGGTAGGCCGCTGTCTCCCCCTTGTGTGCTGCATAAAAAATGCACTCCACTAAAAATAGCAATGATCCACGAAATAGAGCGTATGGAGAGAATGAGGCTTCCAGATGAGCCGTCAGGCTATGATAAATTGTATCACACCTGGGCGATATGGATAGATGCCCGGAGCTCACCCCTATTTACCAAGTGGTTACAGACAGGGACATGTGAGTAACACGTTTAAACCACAATCGTAAAGAGAAACAACAATTCCGGAGCCCGCCCCCCCCCCCCTTTTTGTTTTATTTTTTCTTTCTCCCGTGTCATAGATACCTACCCCCCCCTTACCCTCCCCTCATTCCCCTGTTTGTAGACCTTATAAAATATCACAGACAAACATGATATAGTTCAACTCGAAATTGATTTATTAAGTTTCATTGTCAAAGTTAATTTTACATTGCTTTGAGATAAGGCAAAAGTTTCCCCCCCTCCATGAAACCAATAAAACCTATATTGAATAAAATAAAAATGATGCAGTTACCGGTAGTTCTGCAGCTTCTTGGTGGAAATAAAGACCATCTCCCGTCTCCCAGCTGCAGCAGAGACTGACTGAAATGGCTGCCAAGCCCGGTATTAATGCTTCTAAATTGATGACATCACAAAGGAGTGACATCGTCAGCCTTCCAAACACCTGGCTCAATTGCATACAGTATGTATGTATGTATGCATGTATGTGAGTGAGTCTATCTATCTATCTATCTATCTATCTATCTATCTATCTATCTATTAATTATGTAGAATATAGATATGGATTATTTCTAAATTACAGATTTTGTAGATATAGATTAAAGATAGATTTAAGATTGTGTGTGTGTGTGTGTGTGTGTGTGTGTGTGTGTGTGTGTGTGTGTGTGTGTGTGTGTGTGTATATATAATGTATATATGTAAAAAAAAATATAAAATCTGTAGTTATGTATGTATGTATGTATGGCGGGCGGGCAAAAAAGGCCTGCTGTATGTTTTTAAGTTCTTCGGATGACCATGCCGCTCTAATATTCTCCTTACTAGGGTCTACTAATGCTGGCCCAGGGGAAGGCAATAAAGCCCTATGGGGCCGAAGCCAATTTCCCTTATTTTAGGTTAAAAGTTTCCATCCGTCCCCACTGGAAATGCGGCCGGCCGAAGAGATCCCTCCAACCGACCGACCGACGCACCTTCAGAGACAAACTAGTGCTTGCTTCTAGTGTCATCGCCGGCTTAACCATCCTTTGTAGGGAGCTGACGAGTCCTGCAGTAGCAGCAGCAGCAGGCTCTGCAAGCCTAGGATGCGTGAGCACGGTGCAAGAGGAAGGACTGAGGGTGTGAGGCTGGGCGCGGTTGAGAAGGCGTGGGGCGGGGCTATGGAAAGTTTTAATAGCTCTCCCAGCTGCCTGGGTGCATTGTGGGTGCGCCCAGAGTGCTGGCTGAGCGTGTTGCCTCAAGCCTTGGAAGTGGAGTTGGGCGGGCCGGGCTACAGGTGAAACCCATTTCGGGTTATCGCTTCTCGGCCTTTTGGCTAAGATCAAGTGTAGTATCTGTTCTTATCAGTTTAATATCTGATACGTCCCCTATCTGGGGACCATATATTAAATGGATTTTTAGAACAGGGAGCTGGAAAAAGAGCTTGCTCTGTCCACTCCACGCATTGACCTGGTATTGCAGTACCTCCAGGACCGGTGCACCCCCTTTCCTACAGCAGTTTCCAAAAGCAGAAAAACAAAACCGACGAGCAAGAGGTGCAGCGCAGCTGTGGCGGCGGCTGCTGCTACCACCCAAGCACTTTGATTGACACTCAGCCCGTCTGCTCGCAACATTGTATCCACTGAGCAGCTGCGTCTGCCAGAGTGTGCACAGCACAGGTACAACTGGAAGCAAAACACACACACACACACACACCAGTTCATATGGCAGCCGCACTCTATAGTTCGTACCTACCGCTGCGCTAATAGCCAAGTTGGAAACATCGGGCAGGCACAGCGTATCCTGGCAGCCTGCGTCTGTATGCTCCACGTATTCGGGTCATGGGTGTATGTGCAGGGGGCCCGGAGCCCTAGGGGGCCCATAAAGTCTCTCTTCCCCACATTGTAAACCAATGCTATCAATGACGCTTTATAGTTTGGGGGCCCAGTTCCAGACTTTGTACTGGGGCCCCGCAGCTTCAAGTTACACCTCCGGATCAGGATAATGCTAGGCCATTCCAACCAGCCTGTGTGTGTGACCTGCAGTCGCTGGTAGTCGAAAAGCGGCCGGCCCCGGATGCGCGCTTCAGAGTGGACAGACAGCAGCGGACCCCCAATCACACAGGCCCAAGGCTTGCTATGTAGCACGGAATACCTCATTGGACTGCAGCACTCCACGCGGGCTGAGATACACGCTCCACGTGGGATGGGCAGTATTCGTCCATGAAGATCCAGGCCAACGTTTAGAGATGGAGCAACACTCGGGGAGCAAAGAACTCCAACGAACGGACGCCTACTTTACAAGGATGTATTGCTTTATTCAATGCATGGACACAGAAACAGTTCAACCGCTCGATTACAGACCGCAGTCAATACAGTAAAGAAAGAAATGTGTCTGTTTAATGTAAACTTGCATGGAGCTCGTTTGTCAGCCACTGACTGACTGAATGCTGAAACGTGGTCTGACGTTACATGCACCACCAGGGATAAGGCCTTGCCTATAAGCATTCCCCAGCTGGCAAAAACCGAACCTCCCTGCCTATTCCTCACCATGGAAGAACGGAACCTACCTTTTTTTTAAAAAAAGAAAGCCACAGCAGCAGCCAACTCGATTTTGGTAGGCCGCTGTCTCCCCCTTGTGTGCTGCATAAAAAATGCACTCCACTAAAAATAGCAATGATCCACGAAATAGAGCGTATGGAGAGAATGAGGCTTCCAGATGAGCCGTCAGGCTATGATAAATTGTATCACACCTGGGCGATATGGATAGATGCCCGGAGCTCACCCCTATTTACCAAGTGGTTACAGACAGGGACATGTGAGTAACACGTTTAAACCACAATCGTAAAGAGAAACAACAATTCCGGAGCCCGCCCCCCCCCCCCTTTTTGTTTTATTTTTTCTTTCTCCCGTGTCATAGATACCTACCCCCCCCTTACCCTCCCCTCATTCCCCTGTTTGTAGACCTTATAAAATATCACAGACAAACATGATATAGTTCAACTCGAAATTGATTTATTAAGTTTCATTGTCAAAGTTAATTTTACATTGCTTTGAGATAAGGCAAAAGTTTCCCCCCCTCCATGAAACCAATAAAACCTATATTGAATAAAATAAAAATGATGCAGTTACCGGTAGTTCTGCAGCTTCTTGGTGGAAATAAAGACCATCTCCCGTCTCCCAGCTGCAGCAGAGACTGACTGAAATGGCTGCCAAGCCCGGTATTAATGCTTCTAAATTGATGACATCACAAAGGAGTGACATCGTCAGCCTTCCAAACACCTGGCTCAATTGCATACAGTATGTATGTATGTATGCATGTATGTGAGTGAGTCTATCTATCTATCTATCTATCTATCTATCTATCTATCTTTATTAATTATGTAGAATATAGATATGGATTATTTCTAAATTACAGATTTTGTAGATATAGATTAAAGATAGATTTAAGATTGTGTGTGTGTGTGTGTGTGTGTGTGTGTGTGTGTGTGTGTGTGTGTGTGTGTGTGTGTGTGTATATATAATGTATATATGTAAAAAAAAATATAAAATCTGTAGTTATGTATGTATGTATGTATGGCGGGCGGGCAAAAAAGGCCTGCTGTATGTTTTTAAGTTCTTCGGATGACCATGCCGCTCTAATATTCTCCTTACTAGGGTCTACTAATGCTGGCCCAGGGGAAGGCAATAAAGCCCTATGGGGCCGAAGCCAATTTCCCTTATTTTAGGTTAAAAGTTTCCATCCGTCCCCACTGGAAATGCGGCCGGCCGAAGAGATCCCTCCAACCGACCGACCGACGCACCTTCAGAGACAAACTAGTGCTTGCTTCTAGTGTCATCGCCGGCTTAACCATCCTTTGTAGGGAGCTGACGAGTCCTGCAGTAGCAGCAGCAGCAGGCTCTGCAAGCCTAGGATGCGTGAGCACGGTGCAAGAGGAAGGACTGAGGGTGTGAGGCTGGGCGCGGTTGAGAAGGCGTGGGGCGGGGCTATGGAAAGTTTTAATAGCTCTCCCAGCTGCCTGGGTGCATTGTGGGTGCGCCCAGAGTGCTGGCTGAGCGTGTTGCCTCAAGCCTTGGAAGTGGAGTTGGGCGGGCCGGGCTACAGGTGAAACCCATTTCGGGTTATCGCTTCTCGGCCTTTTGGCTAAGATCAAGTGTAGTATCTGTTCTTATCAGTTTAATATCTGATACGTCCCCTATCTGGGGACCATATATTAAATGGATTTTTAGAACAGGGAGCTGGAAAAAGAGCTAGCTTGCTCTGTCCACTCCACGCATTGACCTGGTATTGCAGTACCTCCAGGACCGGTGCACCCCCTTTCCTACAGCAGTTTCCAAAAGCAGAAAAACAAAACCGACGAGCAAGAGGTGCAGCGCAGCTGTGGCGGCGGCTGCTGCTACCACCCAAGCACTTTGATTGACACTCAGCCCGTCTGCTCGCAACATTGTATCCACTGAGCAGCTGCGTCTGCCAGAGTGTGCACAGCACAGGTACAACTGGAAGCAAAACACACACACACACACACACCAGTTCATATGGCAGCCGCACTCTATAGTTCGTACCTACCGCTGCGCTAATAGCCAAGTTGGAAACATCGGGCAGGCACAGCGTATCCTGGCAGCCTGCGTCTGTATGCTCCACGTATTCGGGTCATGGGTGTATGTGCAGGGGGCCCGGAGCCCTAGGGGGCCCATAAAGTCTCTCTTCCCCACATTGTAAACCAATGCTATCAATGACGCTTTATAGTTTGGGGGCCCAGTTCCAGACTTTGTACTGGGGCCCCGCAGCTTCAAGTTACACCTCCGGATCAGGATAATGCTAGGCCATTCCAACCAGCCTGTGTGTGTGACCTGCAGTCGCTGGTAGTCGAAAAGCGGCCGGCCCCGGATGCGCGCTTCAGAGTGGACAGACAGCAGCGGACCCCCAATCACACAGGCCCAAGGCTTGCTATGTAGCACGGAATACCTCATTGGACTGCAGCACTCCACGCGGGCTGAGATACACGCTCCACGTGGGATGGGCAGTATTCGTCCATGAAGATCCAGGCCAACGTTTAGAGATGGAGCAACACTCGGGGAGCAAAGAACTCCAACGAACGGACGCCTACTTTACAAGGATGTATTGCTTTATTCAATGCATGGACACAGAAACAGTTCAACCGCTCGATTACAGACCGCAGTCAATACAGTAAAGAAAGAAATGTGTCTGTTTAATGTAAACTTGCATGGAGCTCGTTTGTCAGCCACTGACTGACTGAATGCTGAAACGTGGTCTGACGTTACATGCACCACCAGGGATAAGGCCTTGCCTATAAGCATTCCCCAGCTGGCAAAAACCGAACCTCCCTGCCTATTCCTCACCATGGAAGAACGGAACCTACCTTTTTTTTAAAAAAAGAAAGCCACAGCAGCAGCCAACTCGATTTTGGTAGGCCGCTGTCTCCCCCTTGTGTGCTGCATAAAAAATGCACTCCACTAAAAATAGCAATGATCCACGAAATAGAGCGTATGGAGAGAATGAGGCTTCCAGATGAGCCGTCAGGCTATGATAAATTGTATCACACCTGGGCGATATGGATAGATGCCCGGAGCTCACCCCTATTTACCAAGTGGTTACAGACAGGGACATGTGAGTAACACGTTTAAACCACAATCGTAAAGAGAAACAACAATTCCGGAGCCCGCCCCCCCCCCCCTTTTTGTTTTATTTTTTCTTTCTCCCGTGTCATAGATACCTACCCCCCCCTTACCCTCCCCTCATTCCCCTGTTTGTAGACCTTATAAAATATCACAGACAAACATGATATAGTTCAACTCGAAATTGATTTATTAAGTTTCATTGTCAAAGTTAATTTTACATTGCTTTGAGATAAGGCAAAAGTTTCCCCCCCTCCATGAAACCAATAAAACCTATATTGAATAAAATAAAAATGATGCAGTTACCGGTAGTTCTGCAGCTTCTTGGTGGAAATAAAGACCATCTCCCGTCTCCCAGCTGCAGCAGAGACTGACTGAAATGGCTGCCAAGCCCGGTATTAATGCTTCTAAATTGATGACATCACAAAGGAGTGACATCGTCAGCCTTCCAAACACCTGGCTCAATTGCATACAGTATGTATGTATGTATGCATGTATGTGAGTGAGTCTATCTATCTATCTATCTATCTATCTATCTATCTATCTATTATTAATTATGTAGAATATAGATATGGATTATTTCTAAATTACAGATTTTGTAGATATAGATTAAAGATAGATTTAAGATTGTGTGTGTGTGTGTGTGTGTGTGTGTGTGTGTGTGTGTGTGTGTGTGTGTGTGTGTGTGTGTGTATATATAATGTATATATGTAAAAAAAAATATAAAATCTGTAGTTATGTATGTATGTATGTATGGCGGGCGGGCAAAAAAGGCCTGCTGTATGTTTTTAAGTTCTTCGGATGACCATGCCGCTCTAATATTCTCCTTACTAGGGTCTACTAATGCTGGCCCAGGGGAAGGCAATAAAGCCCTATGGGGCCGAAGCCAATTTCCCTTATTTTAGGTTAAAAGTTTCCATCCGTCCCCACTGGAAATGCGGCCGGCCGAAGAGATCCCTCCAACCGACCGACCGACGCACCTTCAGAGACAAACTAGTGCTTGCTTCTAGTGTCATCGCCGGCTTAACCATCCTTTGTAGGGAGCTGACGAGTCCTGCAGTAGCAGCAGCAGCAGGCTCTGCAAGCCTAGGATGCGTGAGCACGGTGCAAGAGGAAGGACTGAGGGTGTGAGGCTGGGCGCGGTTGAGAAGGCGTGGGGCGGGGCTATGGAAAGTTTTAATAGCTCTCCCAGCTGCCTGGGTGCATTGTGGGTGCGCCCAGAGTGCTGGCTGAGCGTGTTGCCTCAAGCCTTGGAAGTGGAGTTGGGCGGGCCGGGCTACAGGTGAAACCCATTTCGGGTTATCGCTTCTCGGCCTTTTGGCTAAGATCAAGTGTAGTATCTGTTCTTATCAGTTTAATATCTGATACGTCCCCTATCTGGGGACCATATATTAAATGGATTTTTAGAACAGGGAGCTGGAAAAAGAGCTTGCTCTGTCCACTCCACGCATTGACCTGGTATTGCAGTACCTCCAGGACCGGTGCACCCCCTTTCCTACAGCAGTTTCCAAAAGCAGAAAAACAAAACCGACGAGCAAGAGGTGCAGCGCAGCTGTGGCGGCGGCTGCTGCTACCACCCAAGCACTTTGATTGACACTCAGCCCGTCTGCTCGCAACATTGTATCCACTGAGCAGCTGCGTCTGCCAGAGTGTGCACAGCACAGGTACAACTGGAAGCAAAACACACACACACACACACACCAGTTCATATGGCAGCCGCACTCTATAGTTCGTACCTACCGCTGCGCTAATAGCCAAGTTGGAAACATCGGGCAGGCACAGCGTATCCTGGCAGCCTGCGTCTGTATGCTCCACGTATTCGGGTCATGGGTGTATGTGCAGGGGGCCCGGAGCCCTAGGGGGCCCATAAAGTCTCTCTTCCCCACATTGTAAACCAATGCTATCAATGACGCTTTATAGTTTGGGGGCCCAGTTCCAGACTTTGTACTGGGGCCCCGCAGCTTCAAGTTACACCTCCGGATCAGGATAATGCTAGGCCATTCCAACCAGCCTGTGTGTGTGACCTGCAGTCGCTGGTAGTCGAAAAGCGGCCGGCCCCGGATGCGCGCTTCAGAGTGGACAGACAGCAGCGGACCCCCAATCACACAGGCCCAAGGCTTGCTATGTAGCACGGAATACCTCATTGGACTGCAGCACTCCACGCGGGCTGAGATACACGCTCCACGTGGGATGGGCAGTATTCGTCCATGAAGATCCAGGCCAACGTTTAGAGATGGAGCAACACTCGGGGAGCAAAGAACTCCAACGAACGGACGCCTACTTTACAAGGATGTATTGCTTTATTCAATGCATGGACACAGAAACAGTTCAACCGCTCGATTACAGACCGCAGTCAATACAGTAAAGAAAGAAATGTGTCTGTTTAATGTAAACTTGCATGGAGCTCGTTTGTCAGCCACTGACTGACTGAATGCTGAAACGTGGTCTGACGTTACATGCACCACCAGGGATAAGGCCTTGCCTATAAGCATTCCCCAGCTGGCAAAAACCGAACCTCCCTGCCTATTCCTCACCATGGAAGAACGGAACCTACCTTTTTTTTAAAAAAAGAAAGCCACAGCAGCAGCCAACTCGATTTTGGTAGGCCGCTGTCTCCCCCTTGTGTGCTGCATAAAAAATGCACTCCACTAAAAATAGCAATGATCCACGAAATAGAGCGTATGGAGAGAATGAGGCTTCCAGATGAGCCGTCAGGCTATGATAAATTGTATCACACCTGGGCGATATGGATAGATGCCCGGAGCTCACCCCTATTTACCAAGTGGTTACAGACAGGGACATGTGAGTAACACGTTTAAACCACAATCGTAAAGAGAAACAACAATTCCGGAGCCCGCCCCCCCCCCCCTTTTTGTTTTATTTTTTCTTTCTCCCGTGTCATAGATACCTACCCCCCCCTTACCCTCCCCTCATTCCCCTGTTTGTAGACCTTATAAAATATCACAGACAAACATGATATAGTTCAACTCGAAATTGATTTATTAAGTTTCATTGTCAAAGTTAATTTTACATTGCTTTGAGATAAGGCAAAAGTTTCCCCCCCTCCATGAAACCAATAAAACCTATATTGAATAAAATAAAAATGATGCAGTTACCGGTAGTTCTGCAGCTTCTTGGTGGAAATAAAGACCATCTCCCGTCTCCCAGCTGCAGCAGAGACTGACTGAAATGGCTGCCAAGCCCGGTATTAATGCTTCTAAATTGATGACATCACAAAGGAGTGACATCGTCAGCCTTCCAAACACCTGGCTCAATTGCATACAGTATGTATGTATGTATGCATGTATGTGAGTGAGTCTATCTATCTATCTATCTATCTATCTATCTATCTATCTTTATTAATTATGTAGAATATAGATATGGATTATTTCTAAATTACAGATTTTGTAGATATAGATTAAAGATAGATTTAAGATTGTGTGTGTGTGTGTGTGTGTGTGTGTGTGTGTGTGTGTGTGTGTGTGTGTGTGTGTGTGTGTATATATAATGTATATATGTAAAAAAAAATATAAAATCTGTAGTTATGTATGTATGTATGTATGGCGGGCGGGCAAAAAAGGCCTGCTGTATGTTTTTAAGTTCTTCGGATGACCATGCCGCTCTAATATTCTCCTTACTAGGGTCTACTAATGCTGGCCCAGGGGAAGGCAATAAAGCCCTATGGGGCCGAAGCCAATTTCCCTTATTTTAGGTTAAAAGTTTCCATCCGTCCCCACTGGAAATGCGGCCGGCCGAAGAGATCCCTCCAACCGACCGACCGACGCACCTTCAGAGACAAACTAGTGCTTGCTTCTAGTGTCATCGCCGGCTTAACCATCCTTTGTAGGGAGCTGACGAGTCCTGCAGTAGCAGCAGCAGCAGGCTCTGCAAGCCTAGGATGCGTGAGCACGGTGCAAGAGGAAGGACTGAGGGTGTGAGGCTGGGCGCGGTTGAGAAGGCGTGGGGCGGGGCTATGGAAAGTTTTAATAGCTCTCCCAGCTGCCTGGGTGCATTGTGGGTGCGCCCAGAGTGCTGGCTGAGCGTGTTGCCTCAAGCCTTGGAAGTGGAGTTGGGCGGGCCGGGCTACAGGTGAAACCCATTTCGGGTTATCGCTTCTCGGCCTTTTGGCTAAGATCAAGTGTAGTATCTGTTCTTATCAGTTTAATATCTGATACGTCCCCTATCTGGGGACCATATATTAAATGGATTTTTAGAACAGGGAGCTGGAAAAAGAGCTTGCTCTGTCCACTCCACGCATTGACCTGGTATTGCAGTACCTCCAGGACCGGTGCACCCCCTTTCCTACAGCAGTTTCCAAAAGCAGAAAAACAAAACCGACGAGCAAGAGGTGCAGCGCAGCTGTGGCGGCGGCTGCTGCTACCACCCAAGCACTTTGATTGACACTCAGCCCGTCTGCTCGCAACATTGTATCCACTGAGCAGCTGCGTCTGCCAGAGTGTGCACAGCACAGGTACAACTGGAAGCAAAACACACACACACACACACACCAGTTCATATGGCAGCCGCACTCTATAGTTCGTACCTACCGCTGCGCTAATAGCCAAGTTGGAAACATCGGGCAGGCACAGCGTATCCTGGCAGCCTGCGTCTGTATGCTCCACGTATTCGGGTCATGGGTGTATGTGCAGGGGGCCCGGAGCCCTAGGGGGCCCATAAAGTCTCTCTTCCCCACATTGTAAACCAATGCTATCAATGACGCTTTATAGTTTGGGGGCCCAGTTCCAGACTTTGTACTGGGGCCCCGCAGCTTCAAGTTACACCTCCGGATCAGGATAATGCTAGGCCATTCCAACCAGCCTGTGTGTGTGACCTGCAGTCGCTGGTAGTCGAAAAGCGGCCGGCCCCGGATGCGCGCTTCAGAGTGGACAGACAGCAGCGGACCCCCAATCACACAGGCCCAAGGCTTGCTATGTAGCACGGAATACCTCATTGGACTGCAGCACTCCACGCGGGCTGAGATACACGCTCCACGTGGGATGGGCAGTATTCGTCCATGAAGATCCAGGCCAACGTTTAGAGATGGAGCAACACTCGGGGAGCAAAGAACTCCAACGAACGGACGCCTACTTTACAAGGATGTATTGCTTTATTCAATGCATGGACACAGAAACAGTTCAACCGCTCGATTACAGACCGCAGTCAATACAGTAAAGAAAGAAATGTGTCTGTTTAATGTAAACTTGCATGGAGCTCGTTTGTCAGCCACTGACTGACTGAATGCTGAAACGTGGTCTGACGTTACATGCACCACCAGGGATAAGGCCTTGCCTATAAGCATTCCCCAGCTGGCAAAAACCGAACCTCCCTGCCTATTCCTCACCATGGAAGAACGGAACCTACCTTTTTTTTAAAAAAAGAAAGCCACAGCAGCAGCCAACTCGATTTTGGTAGGCCGCTGTCTCCCCCTTGTGTGCTGCATAAAAAATGCACTCCACTAAAAATAGCAATGATCCACGAAATAGAGCGTATGGAGAGAATGAGGCTTCCAGATGAGCCGTCAGGCTATGATAAATTGTATCACACCTGGGCGATATGGATAGATGCCCGGAGCTCACCCCTATTTACCAAGTGGTTACAGACAGGGACATGTGAGTAACACGTTTAAACCACAATCGTAAAGAGAAACAACAATTCCGGAGCCCGCCCCCCCCCCCCTTTTTGTTTTATTTTTTCTTTCTCCCGTGTCATAGATACCTACCCCCCCCTTACCCTCCCCTCATTCCCCTGTTTGTAGACCTTATAAAATATCACAGACAAACATGATATAGTTCAACTCGAAATTGATTTATTAAGTTTCATTGTCAAAGTTAATTTTACATTGCTTTGAGATAAGGCAAAAGTTTCCCCCCCTCCATGAAACCAATAAAACCTATATTGAATAAAATAAAAATGATGCAGTTACCGGTAGTTCTGCAGCTTCTTGGTGGAAATAAAGACCATCTCCCGTCTCCCAGCTGCAGCAGAGACTGACTGAAATGGCTGCCAAGCCCGGTATTAATGCTTCTAAATTGATGACATCACAAAGGAGTGACATCGTCAGCCTTCCAAACACCTGGCTCAATTGCATACAGTATGTATGTATGTATGCATGTATGTGAGTGAGTCTATCTATCTATCTATCTATCTATCTATCTATCTATCTATTATTAATTATGTAGAATATAGATATGGATTATTTCTAAATTACAGATTTTGTAGATATAGATTAAAGATAGATTTAAGATTGTGTGTGTGTGTGTGTGTGTGTGTGTGTGTGTGTGTGTGTGTGTGTGTGTGTGTGTGTGTGTATATATAATGTATATATGTAAAAAAAAATATAAAATCTGTAGTTATGTATGTATGTATGTATGGCGGGCGGGCAAAAAAGGCCTGCTGTATGTTTTTAAGTTCTTCGGATGACCATGCCGCTCTAATATTCTCCTTACTAGGGTCTACTAATGCTGGCCCAGGGGAAGGCAATAAAGCCCTATGGGGCCGAAGCCAATTTCCCTTATTTTAGGTTAAAAGTTTCCATCCGTCCCCACTGGAAATGCGGCCGGCCGAAGAGATCCCTCCAACCGACCGACCGACGCACCTTCAGAGACAAACTAGTGCTTGCTTCTAGTGTCATCGCCGGCTTAACCATCCTTTGTAGGGAGCTGACGAGTCCTGCAGTAGCAGCAGCAGCAGGCTCTGCAAGCCTAGGATGCGTGAGCACGGTGCAAGAGGAAGGACTGAGGGTGTGAGGCTGGGCGCGGTTGAGAAGGCGTGGGGCGGGGCTATGGAAAGTTTTAATAGCTCTCCCAGCTGCCTGGGTGCATTGTGGGTGCGCCCAGAGTGCTGGCTGAGCGTGTTGCCTCAAGCCTTGGAAGTGGAGTTGGGCGGGCCGGGCTACAGGTGAAACCCATTTCGGGTTATCGCTTCTCGGCCTTTTGGCTAAGATCAAGTGTAGTATCTGTTCTTATCAGTTTAATATCTGATACGTCCCCTATCTGGGGACCATATATTAAATGGATTTTTAGAACAGGGAGCTGGAAAAAGAGCTTGCTCTGTCCACTCCACGCATTGACCTGGTATTGCAGTACCTCCAGGACCGGTGCACCCCCTTTCCTACAGCAGTTTCCAAAAGCAGAAAAACAAAACCGACGAGCAAGAGGTGCAGCGCAGCTGTGGCGGCGGCTGCTGCTACCACCCAAGCACTTTGATTGACACTCAGCCCGTCTGCTCGCAACATTGTATCCACTGAGCAGCTGCGTCTGCCAGAGTGTGCACAGCACAGGTACAACTGGAAGCAAAACACACACACACACACACACCAGTTCATATGGCAGCCGCACTCTATAGTTCGTACCTACCGCTGCGCTAATAGCCAAGTTGGAAACATCGGGCAGGCACAGCGTATCCTGGCAGCCTGCGTCTGTATGCTCCACGTATTCGGGTCATGGGTGTATGTGCAGGGGGCCCGGAGCCCTAGGGGGCCCATAAAGTCTCTCTTCCCCACATTGTAAACCAATGCTATCAATGACGCTTTATAGTTTGGGGGCCCAGTTCCAGACTTTGTACTGGGGCCCTGGGGCCCCGCAGCTTCAAGTTACACCTCCGGATCAGGATAATGCTAGGCCATTCCAACCAGCCTGTGTGTGTGACCTGCAGTCGCTGGTAGTCGAAAAGCGGCCGGCCCCGGATGCGCGCTTCAGAGTGGACAGACAGCAGCGGACCCCCAATCACACAGGCCCAAGGCTTGCTATGTAGCACGGAATACCTCATTGGACTGCAGCACTCCACGCGGGCTGAGATACACGCTCCACGTGGGATGGGCAGTATTCGTCCATGAAGATCCAGGCCAACGTTTAGAGATGGAGCAACACTCGGGGAGCAAAGAACTCCAACGAACGGACGCCTACTTTACAAGGATGTATTGCTTTATTCAATGCATGGACACAGAAACAGTTCAACCGCTCGATTACAGACCGCAGTCAATACAGTAAAGAAAGAAATGTGTCTGTTTAATGTAAACTTGCATGGAGCTCGTTTGTCAGCCACTGACTGACTGAATGCTGAAACGTGGTCTGACGTTACATGCACCACCAGGGATAAGGCCTTGCCTATAAGCATTCCCCAGCTGGCAAAAACCGAACCTCCCTGCCTATTCCTCACCATGGAAGAACGGAACCTACCTTTTTTTTAAAAAAAGAAAGCCACAGCAGCAGCCAACTCGATTTTGGTAGGCCGCTGTCTCCCCCTTGTGTGCTGCATAAAAAATGCACTCCACTAAAAATAGCAATGATCCACGAAATAGAGCGTATGGAGAGAATGAGGCTTCCAGATGAGCCGTCAGGCTATGATAAATTGTATCACACCTGGGCGATATGGATAGATGCCCGGAGCTCACCCCTATTTACCAAGTGGTTACAGACAGGGACATGTGAGTAACACGTTTAAACCACAATCGTAAAGAGAAACAACAATTCCGGAGCCCGCCCCCCCCCCCCTTTTTGTTTTATTTTTTCTTTCTCCCGTGTCATAGATACCTACCCCCCCCTTACCCTCCCCTCATTCCCCTGTTTGTAGACCTTATAAAATATCACAGACAAACATGATATAGTTCAACTCGAAATTGATTTATTAAGTTTCATTGTCAAAGTTAATTTTACATTGCTTTGAGATAAGGCAAAAGTTTCCCCCCCTCCATGAAACCAATAAAACCTATATTGAATAAAATAAAAATGATGCAGTTACCGGTAGTTCTGCAGCTTCTTGGTGGAAATAAAGACCATCTCCCGTCTCCCAGCTGCAGCAGAGACTGACTGAAATGGCTGCCAAGCCCGGTATTAATGCTTCTAAATTGATGACATCACAAAGGAGTGACATCGTCAGCCTTCCAAACACCTGGCTCAATTGCATACAGTATGTATGTATGTATGCATGTATGTGAGTGAGTCTATCTATCTATCTATCTATCTATCTATCTATCTATCTATTATTAATTATGTAGAATATAGATATGGATTATTTCTAAATTACAGATTTTGTAGATATAGATTAAAGATAGATTTAAGATTGTGTGTGTGTGTGTGTGTGTGTGTGTGTGTGTGTGTGTGTGTGTGTGTGTGTGTGTGTGTATATATAATGTATATATGTAAAAAAAAATATAAAATCTGTAGTTATGTATGTATGTATGTATGGCGGGCGGGCAAAAAAGGCCTGCTGTATGTTTTTAAGTTCTTCGGATGACCATGCCGCTCTAATATTCTCCTTACTAGGGTCTACTAATGCTGGCCCAGGGGAAGGCAATAAAGCCCTATGGGGCCGAAGCCAATTTCCCTTATTTTAGGTTAAAAGTTTCCATCCGTCCCCACTGGAAATGCGGCCGGCCGAAGAGATCCCTCCAACCGACCGACCGACGCACCTTCAGAGACAAACTAGTGCTTGCTTCTAGTGTCATCGCCGGCTTAACCATCCTTTGTAGGGAGCTGACGAGTCCTGCAGTAGCAGCAGCAGCAGGCTCTGCAAGCCTAGGATGCGTGAGCACGGTGCAAGAGGAAGGACTGAGGGTGTGAGGCTGGGCGCGGTTGAGAAGGCGTGGGGCGGGGCTATGGAAAGTTTTAATAGCTCTCCCAGCTGCCTGGGTGCATTGTGGGTGCGCCCAGAGTGCTGGCTGAGCGTGTTGCCTCAAGCCTTGGAAGTGGAGTTGGGCGGGCCGGGCTACAGGTGAAACCCATTTCGGGTTATCGCTTCTCGGCCTTTTGGCTAAGATCAAGTGTAGTATCTGTTCTTATCAGTTTAATATCTGATACGTCCCCTATCTGGGGACCATATATTAAATGGATTTTTAGAACAGGGAGCTGGAAAAAGAGCTTGCTCTGTCCACTCCACGCATTGACCTGGTATTGCAGTACCTCCAGGACCGGTGCACCCCCTTTCCTACAGCAGTTTCCAAAAGCAGAAAAACAAAACCGACGAGCAAGAGGTGCAGCGCAGCTGTGGCGGCGGCTGCTGCTACCACCCAAGCACTTTGATTGACACTCAGCCCGTCTGCTCGCAACATTGTATCCACTGAGCAGCTGCGTCTGCCAGAGTGTGCACAGCACAGGTACAACTGGAAGCAAAACACACACACACACACACACCAGTTCATATGGCAGCCGCACTCTATAGTTCGTACCTACCGCTGCGCTAATAGCCAAGTTGGAAACATCGGGCAGGCACAGCGTATCCTGGCAGCCTGCGTCTGTATGCTCCACGTATTCGGGTCATGGGTGTATGTGCAGGGGGCCCGGAGCCCTAGGGGGCCCATAAAGTCTCTCTTCCCCACATTGTAAACCAATGCTATCAATGACGCTTTATAGTTTGGGGGCCCAGTTCCAGACTTTGTACTGGGGCCCCGCAGCTTCAAGTTACACCTCCGGATCAGGATAATGCTAGGCCATTCCAACCAGCCTGTGTGTGTGACCTGCAGTCGCTGGTAGTCGAAAAGCGGCCGGCCCCGGATGCGCGCTTCAGAGTGGACAGACAGCAGCGGACCCCCAATCACACAGGCCCAAGGCTTGCTATGTAGCACGGAATACCTCATTGGACTGCAGCACTCCACGCGGGCTGAGATACACGCTCCACGTGGGATGGGCAGTATTCGTCCATGAAGATCCAGGCCAACGTTTAGAGATGGAGCAACACTCGGGGAGCAAAGAACTCCAACGAACGGACGCCTACTTTACAAGGATGTATTGCTTTATTCAATGCATGGACACAGAAACAGTTCAACCGCTCGATTACAGACCGCAGTCAATACAGTAAAGAAAGAAATGTGTCTGTTTAATGTAAACTTGCATGGAGCTCGTTTGTCAGCCACTGACTGACTGAATGCTGAAACGTGGTCTGACGTTACATGCACCACCAGGGATAAGGCCTTGCCTATAAGCATTCCCCAGCTGGCAAAAACCGAACCTCCCTGCCTATTCCTCACCATGGAAGAACGGAACCTACCTTTTTTTTAAAAAAAGAAAGCCACAGCAGCAGCCAACTCGATTTTGGTAGGCCGCTGTCTCCCCCTTGTGTGCTGCATAAAAAATGCACTCCACTAAAAATAGCAATGATCCACGAAATAGAGCGTATGGAGAGAATGAGGCTTCCAGATGAGCCGTCAGGCTATGATAAATTGTATCACACCTGGGCGATATGGATAGATGCCCGGAGCTCACCCCTATTTACCAAGTGGTTACAGACAGGGACATGTGAGTAACACGTTTAAACCACAATCGTAAAGAGAAACAACAATTCCGGAGCCCGCCCCCCCCCCCCTTTTTGTTTTATTTTTTCTTTCTCCCGTGTCATAGATACCTACCCCCCCCTTACCCTCCCCTCATTCCCCTGTTTGTAGACCTTATAAAATATCACAGACAAACATGATATAGTTCAACTCGAAATTGATTTATTAAGTTTCATTGTCAAAGTTAATTTTACATTGCTTTGAGATAAGGCAAAAGTTTCCCCCCCTCCATGAAACCAATAAAACCTATATTGAATAAAATAAAAATGATGCAGTTACCGGTAGTTCTGCAGCTTCTTGGTGGAAATAAAGACCATCTCCCGTCTCCCAGCTGCAGCAGAGACTGACTGAAATGGCTGCCAAGCCCGGTATTAATGCTTCTAAATTGATGACATCACAAAGGAGTGACATCGTCAGCCTTCCAAACACCTGGCTCAATTGCATACAGTATGTATGTATGTATGCATGTATGTGAGTGAGTCTATCTATCTATCTATCTATCTATCTATCTATCTATCTATCTATTAATTATGTAGAATATAGATATGGATTATTTCTAAATTACAGATTTTGTAGATATAGATTAAAGATAGATTTAAGATTGTGTGTGTGTGTGTGTGTGTGTGTGTGTGTGTGTGTGTGTGTGTGTGTGTGTGTGTGTGTATATATAATGTATATATGTAAAAAAAAATATAAAATCTGTAGTTATGTATGTATGTATGTATGGCGGGCGGGCAAAAAAGGCCTGCTGTATGTTTTTAAGTTCTTCGGATGACCATGCCGCTCTAATATTCTCCTTACTAGGGTCTACTAATGCTGGCCCAGGGGAAGGCAATAAAGCCCTATGGGGCCGAAGCCAATTTCCCTTATTTTAGGTTAAAAGTTTCCATCCGTCCCCACTGGAAATGCGGCCGGCCGAAGAGATCCCTCCAACCGACCGACCGACGCACCTTCAGAGACAAACTAGTGCTTGCTTCTAGTGTCATCGCCGGCTTAACCATCCTTTGTAGGGAGCTGACGAGTCCTGCAGTAGCAGCAGCAGCAGGCTCTGCAAGCCTAGGATGCGTGAGCACGGTGCAAGAGGAAGGACTGAGGGTGTGAGGCTGGGCGCGGTTGAGAAGGCGTGGGGCGGGGCTATGGAAAGTTTTAATAGCTCTCCCAGCTGCCTGGGTGCATTGTGGGTGCGCCCAGAGTGCTGGCTGAGCGTGTTGCCTCAAGCCTTGGAAGTGGAGTTGGGCGGGCCGGGCTACAGGTGAAACCCATTTCGGGTTATCGCTTCTCGGCCTTTTGGCTAAGATCAAGTGTAGTATCTGTTCTTATCAGTTTAATATCTGATACGTCCCCTATCTGGGGACCATATATTAAATGGATTTTTAGAACAGGGAGCTGGAAAAAGAGCTTGCTCTGTCCACTCCACGCATTGACCTGGTATTGCAGTACCTCCAGGACCGGTGCACCCCCTTTCCTACAGCAGTTTCCAAAAGCAGAAAAACAAAACCGACGAGCAAGAGGTGCAGCGCAGCTGTGGCGGCGGCTGCTGCTACCACCCAAGCACTTTGATTGACACTCAGCCCGTCTGCTCGCAACATTGTATCCACTGAGCAGCTGCGTCTGCCAGAGTGTGCACAGCACAGGTACAACTGGAAGCAAAACACACACACACACACACACCAGTTCATATGGCAGCCGCACTCTATAGTTCGTACCTACCGCTGCGCTAATAGCCAAGTTGGAAACATCGGGCAGGCACAGCGTATCCTGGCAGCCTGCGTCTGTATGCTCCACGTATTCGGGTCATGGGTGTATGTGCAGGGGGCCCGGAGCCCTAGGGGGCCCATAAAGTCTCTCTTCCCCACATTGTAAACCAATGCTATCAATGACGCTTTATAGTTTGGGGGCCCAGTTCCAGACTTTGTACTGGGGCCCCGCAGCTTCAAGTTACACCTCCGGATCAGGATAATGCTAGGCCATTCCAACCAGCCTGTGTGTGTGACCTGCAGTCGCTGGTAGTCGAAAAGCGGCCGGCCCCGGATGCGCGCTTCAGAGTGGACAGACAGCAGCGGACCCCCAATCACACAGGCCCAAGGCTTGCTATGTAGCACGGAATACCTCATTGGACTGCAGCACTCCACGCGGGCTGAGATACACGCTCCACGTGGGATGGGCAGTATTCGTCCATGAAGATCCAGGCCAACGTTTAGAGATGGAGCAACACTCGGGGAGCAAAGAACTCCAACGAACGGACGCCTACTTTACAAGGATGTATTGCTTTATTCAATGCATGGACACAGAAACAGTTCAACCGCTCGATTACAGACCGCAGTCAATACAGTAAAGAAAGAAATGTGTCTGTTTAATGTAAACTTGCATGGAGCTCGTTTGTCAGCCACTGACTGACTGAATGCTGAAACGTGGTCTGACGTTACATGCACCACCAGGGATAAGGCCTTGCCTATAAGCATTCCCCAGCTGGCAAAAACCGAACCTCCCTGCCTATTCCTCACCATGGAAGAACGGAACCTACCTTTTTTTTAAAAAAAGAAAGCCACAGCAGCAGCCAACTCGATTTTGGTAGGCCGCTGTCTCCCCCTTGTGTGCTGCATAAAAAATGCACTCCACTAAAAATAGCAATGATCCACGAAATAGAGCGTATGGAGAGAATGAGGCTTCCAGATGAGCCGTCAGGCTATGATAAATTGTATCACACCTGGGCGATATGGATAGATGCCCGGAGCTCACCCCTATTTACCAAGTGGTTACAGACAGGGACATGTGAGTAACACGTTTAAACCACAATCGTAAAGAGAAACAACAATTCCGGAGCCCGCCCCCCCCCCCCTTTTTGTTTTATTTTTTCTTTCTCCCGTGTCATAGATACCTACCCCCCCCTTACCCTCCCCTCATTCCCCTGTTTGTAGACCTTATAAAATATCACAGACAAACATGATATAGTTCAACTCGAAATTGATTTATTAAGTTTCATTGTCAAAGTTAATTTTACATTGCTTTGAGATAAGGCAAAAGTTTCCCCCCCTCCATGAAACCAATAAAACCTATATTGAATAAAATAAAAATGATGCAGTTACCGGTAGTTCTGCAGCTTCTTGGTGGAAATAAAGACCATCTCCCGTCTCCCAGCTGCAGCAGAGACTGACTGAAATGGCTGCCAAGCCCGGTATTAATGCTTCTAAATTGATGACATCACAAAGGAGTGACATCGTCAGCCTTCCAAACACCTGGCTCAATTGCATACAGTATGTATGTATGTATGCATGTATGTGAGTGAGTCTATCTATCTATCTATCTATCTATCTATCTTTATTAATTATGTAGAATATAGATATGGATTATTTCTAAATTACAGATTTTGTAGATATAGATTAAAGATAGATTTAAGATTGTGTGTGTGTGTGTGTGTGTGTGTGTGTGTGTGTGTGTGTGTGTGTGTGTGTGTGTGTGTATATATAATGTATATATGTAAAAAAAAATATAAAATCTGTAGTTATGTATGTATGTATGTATGGCGGGCGGGCAAAAAAGGCCTGCTGTATGTTTTTAAGTTCTTCGGATGACCATGCCGCTCTAATATTCTCCTTACTAGGGTCTACTAATGCTGGCCCAGGGGAAGGCAATAAAGCCCTATGGGGCCGAAGCCAATTTCCCTTATTTTAGGTTAAAAGTTTCCATCCGTCCCCACTGGAAATGCGGCCGGCCGAAGAGATCCCTCCAACCGACCGACCGACGCACCTTCAGAGACAAACTAGTGCTTGCTTCTAGTGTCATCGCCGGCTTAACCATCCTTTGTAGGGAGCTGACGAGTCCTGCAGTAGCAGCAGCAGCAGGCTCTGCAAGCCTAGGATGCGTGAGCACGGTGCAAGAGGAAGGACTGAGGGTGTGAGGCTGGGCGCGGTTGAGAAGGCGTGGGGCGGGGCTATGGAAAGTTTTAATAGCTCTCCCAGCTGCCTGGGTGCATTGTGGGTGCGCCCAGAGTGCTGGCTGAGCGTGTTGCCTCAAGCCTTGGAAGTGGAGTTGGGCGGGCCGGGCTACAGGTGAAACCCATTTCGGGTTATCGCTTCTCGGCCTTTTGGCTAAGATCAAGTGTAGTATCTGTTCTTATCAGTTTAATATCTGATACGTCCCCTATCTGGGGACCATATATTAAATGGATTTTTAGAACAGGGAGCTGGAAAAAGAGCTTGCTCTGTCCACTCCACGCATTGACCTGGTATTGCAGTACCTCCAGGACCGGTGCACCCCCTTTCCTACAGCAGTTTCCAAAAGCAGAAAAACAAAACCGACGAGCAAGAGGTGCAGCGCAGCTGTGGCGGCGGCTGCTGCTACCACCCAAGCACTTTGATTGACACTCAGCCCGTCTGCTCGCAACATTGTATCCACTGAGCAGCTGCGTCTGCCAGAGTGTGCACAGCACAGGTACAACTGGAAGCAAAACACACACACACACACACACCAGTTCATATGGCAGCCGCACTCTATAGTTCGTACCTACCGCTGCGCTAATAGCCAAGTTGGAAACATCGGGCAGGCACAGCGTATCCTGGCAGCCTGCGTCTGTATGCTCCACGTATTCGGGTCATGGGTGTATGTGCAGGGGGCCCGGAGCCCTAGGGGGCCCATAAAGTCTCTCTTCCCCACATTGTAAACCAATGCTATCAATGACGCTTTATAGTTTGGGGGCCCAGTTCCAGACTTTGTACTGGGGCCCCGCAGCTTCAAGTTACACCTCCGGATCAGGATAATGCTAGGCCATTCCAACCAGCCTGTGTGTGTGACCTGCAGTCGCTGGTAGTCGAAAAGCGGCCGGCCCCGGATGCGCGCTTCAGAGTGGACAGACAGCAGCGGACCCCCAATCACACAGGCCCAAGGCTTGCTATGTAGCACGGAATACCTCATTGGACTGCAGCACTCCACGCGGGCTGAGATACACGCTCCACGTGGGATGGGCAGTATTCGTCCATGAAGATCCAGGCCAACGTTTAGAGATGGAGCAACACTCGGGGAGCAAAGAACTCCAACGAACGGACGCCTACTTTACAAGGATGTATTGCTTTATTCAATGCATGGACACAGAAACAGTTCAACCGCTCGATTACAGACCGCAGTCAATACAGTAAAGAAAGAAATGTGTCTGTTTAATGTAAACTTGCATGGAGCTCGTTTGTCAGCCACTGACTGACTGAATGCTGAAACGTGGTCTGACGTTACATGCACCACCAGGGATAAGGCCTTGCCTATAAGCATTCCCCAGCTGGCAAAAACCGAACCTCCCTGCCTATTCCTCACCATGGAAGAACGGAACCTACCTTTTTTTAAAAAAAAGAAAGCCACAGCAGCAGCCAACTCGATTTTGGTAGGCCGCTGTCTCCCCCTTGTGTGCTGCATAAAAAATGCACTCCACTAAAAATAGCAATGATCCACGAAATAGAGCGTATGGAGAGAATGAGGCTTCCAGATGAGCCGTCAGGCTATGATAAATTGTATCACACCTGGGCGATATGGATAGATGCCCGGAGCTCACCCCTATTTACCAAGTGGTTACAGACAGGGACATGTGAGTAACACGTTTAAACCACAATCGTAAAGAGAAACAACAATTCCGGAGCCCGCCCCCCCCCCCCTTTTTGTTTTATTTTTTCTTTCTCCCGTGTCATAGATACCTACCCCCCCCTTACCCTCCCCTCATTCCCCTGTTTGTAGACCTTATAAAATATCACAGACAAACATGATATAGTTCAACTCGAAATTGATTTATTAAGTTTCATTGTCAAAGTTAATTTTACATTGCTTTGAGATAAGGCAAAAGTTTCCCCCCCTCCATGAAACCAATAAAACCTATATTGAATAAAATAAAAATGATGCAGTTACCGGTAGTTCTGCAGCTTCTTGGTGGAAATAAAGACCATCTCCCGTCTCCCAGCTGCAGCAGAGACTGACTGAAATGGCTGCCAAGCCCGGTATTAATGCTTCTAAATTGATGACATCACAAAGGAGTGACATCGTCAGCCTTCCAAACACCTGGCTCAATTGCATACAGTATGTATGTATGTATGCATGTATGTGAGTGAGTCTATCTATCTATCTATCTATCTATCTATCTATCTATCTTTATTAATTATGTAGAATATAGATATGGATTATTTCTAAATTACAGATTTTGTAGATATAGATTAAAGATAGATTTAAGATTGTGTGTGTGTGTGTGTGTGTGTGTGTGTGTGTGTGTGTGTGTGTGTGTGTGTGTATATATAATGTATATATGTAAAAAAAAATATAAAATCTGTAGTTATGTATGTATGTATGTATGGCGGGCGGGCAAAAAAGGCCTGCTGTATGTTTTTAAGTTCTTCGGATGACCATGCCGCTCTAATATTCTCCTTACTAGGGTCTACTAATGCTGGCCCAGGGGAAGGCAATAAAGCCCTATGGGGCCGAAGCCAATTTCCCTTATTTTCAGAGACAAACTAGTGCTTGCTTCTAGTGTCATCGCCGGCTTAACCATCCTTTGTAGGGAGCTGACGAGTCCTGCAGTAGCAGCAGCAGCAGGCTCTGCAAGCCTAGGATGCGTGAGCACGGTGCAAGAGGAAGGACTGAGGGTGTGAGGCTGGGCGCGGTTGAGAAGGCGTGGGGCGGGGCTATGGAAAGTTTTAATAGCTCTCCCAGCTGCCTGGGTGCATTGTGGGTGCGCCCAGAGTGCTGGCTGAGCGTGTTGCCTCAAGCCTTGGAAGTGGAGTTGGGCGGGCCGGGCTACAGGTGAAACCCATTTCGGGTTATCGCTTCTCGGCCTTTTGGCTAAGATCAAGTGTAGTATCTGTTCTTATCAGTTTAATATCTGATACGTCCCCTATCTGGGGACCATATATTAAATGGATTTTTAGAACAGGGAGCTGGAAAAAGAGCTTGCTCTGTCCACTCCACGCATTGACCTGGTATTGCAGTACCTCCAGGACCGGTGCACCCCCTTTCCTACAGCAGTTTCCAAAAGCAGAAAAACAAAACCGACGAGCAAGAGGTGCAGCGCAGCTGTGGCGGCGGCTGCTGCTACCACCCAAGCACTTTGATTGACACTCAGCCCGTCTGCTCGCAACATTGTATCCACTGAGCAGCTGCGTCTGCCAGAGTGTGCACAGCACAGGTACAACTGGAAGCAAAACACACACACACACACACACACCAGTTCATATGGCAGCCGCACTCTATAGTTCGTACCTACCGCTGCGCTAATAGCCAAGTTGGAAACATCGGGCAGGCACAGCGTATCCTGGCAGCCTGCGTCTGTATGCTCCACGTATTCGGGTCATGGGTGTATGTGCAGGGGGCCCGGAGCCCTAGGGGGCCCATAAAGTCTCTCTTCCCCACATTGTAAACCAATGCTATCAATGACGCTTTATAGTTTGGGGGCCCAGTTCCAGACTTTGTACTGGGGCCCCGCAGCTTCAAGTTACACCTCCGGATCAGGATAATGCTAGGCCATTCCAACCAGCCTGTGTGTGTGACCTGCAGTCGCTGGTAGTCGAAAAGCGGCCGGCTAGTCGAAAAGCGGCCGGCCCCGGATGCGCGCTTCAGAGTGGACAGACAGCAGCGGACCCCCAATCACACAGGCCCAAGGCTTGCTATGTAGCACGGAATACCTCATTGGACTGCAGCACTCCACGCGGGCTGAGATACACGCTCCACGTGGGATGGGCAGTATTCGTCCATGAAGATCCAGGCCAACGTTTAGAGATGGAGCAACACTCGGGGAGCAAAGAACTCCAACGAACGGACGCCTACTTTACAAGGATGTATTGCTTTATTCAATGCATGGACACAGAAACAGTTCAACCGCTCGATTACAGACCGCAGTCAATACAGTAAAGAAAGAAATGTGTCTGTTTAATGTAAACTTGCATGGAGCTCGTTTGTCAGCCACTGACTGACTGAATGCTGAAACGTGGTCTGACGTTACATGCACCACCAGGGATAAGGCCTTGCCTATAAGCATTCCCCAGCTGGCAAAAACCGAACCTCCCTGCCTATTCCTCACCATGGAAGAACGGAACCTACCTTTTTTTTAAAAAAAGAAAGCCACAGCAGCAGCCAACTCGATTTTGGTAGGCCGCTGTCTCCCCCTTGTGTGCTGCATAAAAAATGCACTCCACTAAAAATAGCAATGATCCACGAAATAGAGCGTATGGAGAGAATGAGGCTTCCAGATGAGCCGTCAGGCTATGATAAATTGTATCACACCTGGGCGATATGGATAGATGCCCGGAGCTCACCCCTATTTACCAAGTGGTTACAGACAGGGACATGTGAGTAACACGTTTAAACCACAATCGTAAAGAGAAACAACAATTCCGGAGCCCGCCCCCCCCCCCCTTTTTGTTTTATTTTTTCTTTCTCCCGTGTCATAGATACCTACCCCCCCCTTACCCTCCCCTCATTCCCCTGTTTGTAGACCTTATAAAATATCACAGACAAACATGATATAGTTCAACTCGAAATTGATTTATTAAGTTTCATTGTCAAAGTTAATTTTACATTGCTTTGAGATAAGGCAAAAGTTTCCCCCCCTCCATGAAACCAATAAAACCTATATTGAATAAAATAAAAATGATGCAGTTACCGGTAGTTCTGCAGCTTCTTGGTGGAAATAAAGACCATCTCCCGTCTCCCAGCTGCAGCAGAGACTGACTGAAATGGCTGCCAAGCCCGGTATTAATGCTTCTAAATTGATGACATCACAAAGGAGTGACATCGTCAGCCTTCCAAACACCTGGCTCAATTGCATACAGTATGTATGTATGTATGCATGTATGTGAGTGAGTCTATCTATCTATCTATCTATCTATCTATCTATCTATCTATCTTTATTAATTATGTAGAATATAGATATGGATTATTTCTAAATTACAGATTTTGTAGATATAGATTAAAGATAGATTTAAGATTGTGTGTGTGTGTGTGTGTGTGTGTGTGTGTGTGTGTGTGTGTGTGTGTGTGTGTGTGTGTGTGTGTATATATAATGTATATATGTAAAAAAAAATATAAAATCTGTAGTTATGTATGTATGTATGTATGGCGGGCGGGCAAAAAAGGCCTGCTGTATGTTTTTAAGTTCTTCGGATGACCATGCCGCTCTAATATTCTCCTTACTAGGGTCTACTAATGCTGGCCCAGGGGAAGGCAATAAAGCCCTATGGGGCCGAAGCCAATTTCCCTTATTTTAGGTTAAAAGTTTCCATCCGTCCCCACTGGAAATGCGGCCGGCCGAAGAGATCCCTCCAACCGACCGACCGACGCACCTTCAGAGACAAACTAGTGCTTGCTTCTAGTGTCATCGCCGGCTTAACCATCCTTTGTAGGGAGCTGACGAGTCCTGCAGTAGCAGCAGCAGCAGGCTCTGCAAGCCTAGGATGCGTGAGCACGGTGCAAGAGGAAGGACTGAGGGTGTGAGGCTGGGCGCGGTTGAGAAGGCGTGGGGCGGGGCTATGGAAAGTTTTAATAGCTCTCCCAGCTGCCTGGGTGCATTGTGGGTGCGCCCAGAGTGCTGGCTGAGCGTGTTGCCTCAAGCCTTGGAAGTGGAGTTGGGCGGGCCGGGCTACAGGTGAAACCCATTTCGGGTTATCGCTTCTCGGCCTTTTGGCTAAGATCAAGTGTAGTATCTGTTCTTATCAGTTTAATATCTGATACGTCCCCTATCTGGGGACCATATATTAAATGGATTTTTAGAACAGGGAGCTGGAAAAAGAGCTTGCTCTGTCCACTCCACGCATTGACCTGGTATTGCAGTACCTCCAGGACCGGTGCACCCCCTTTCCTACAGCAGTTTCCAAAAGCAGAAAAACAAAACCGACGAGCAAGAGGTGCAGCGCAGCTGTGGCGGCGGCTGCTGCTACCACCCAAGCACTTTGATTGACACTCAGCCCGTCTGCTCGCAACATTGTATCCACTGAGCAGCTGCGTCTGCCAGAGTGTGCACAGCACAGGTACAACTTGGAAGCAAAACACACACACACACACACACCAGTTCATATGGCAGCCGCACTCTATAGTTCGTACCTACCGCTGCGCTAATAGCCAAGTTGGAAACATCGGGCAGGCACAGCGTATCCTGGCAGCCTGCGTCTGTATGCTCCACGTATTCGGGTCATGGGTGTATGTGCAGGGGGCCCGGAGCCCTAGGGGGCCCATAAAGTCTCTCTTCCCCACATTGTAAACCAATGCTATCAATGACGCTTTATAGTTTGGGGGCCCAGTTCCAGACTTTGTACTGGGGCCCCGCAGCTTCAAGTTACACCTCCGGATCAGGATAATGCTAGGCCATTCCAACCAGCCTGTGTGTGTGACCTGCAGTCGCTGGTAGTCGAAAAGCGGCCGGCCCCGGATGCGCGCTTCAGAGTGGACAGACAGCAGCGGACCCCCAATCACACAGGCCCAAGGCTTGCTATGTAGCACGGAATACCTCATTGGACTGCAGCACTCCACGCGGGCTGAGATACACGCTCCACGTGGGATGGGCAGTATTCGTCCATGAAGATCCAGGCCAACGTTTAGAGATGGAGCAACACTCGGGGAGCAAAGAACTCCAACGAACGGACGCCTACTTTACAAGGATGTATTGCTTTATTCAATGCATGGACACAGAAACAGTTCAACCGCTCGATTACAGACCGCAGTCAATACAGTAAAGAAAGAAATGTGTCTGTTTAATGTAAACTTGCATGGAGCTCGTTTGTCAGCCACTGACTGACTGAATGCTGAAACGTGGTCTGACGTTACATGCACCACCAGGGATAAGGCCTTGCCTATAAGCATTCCCCAGCTGGCAAAAACCGAACCTCCCTGCCTATTCCTCACCATGGAAGAACGGAACCTACCTTTTTTTTAAAAAAAGAAAGCCACAGCAGCAGCCAACTCGATTTTGGTAGGCCGCTGTCTCCCCCTTGTGTGCTGCATAAAAAATGCACTCCACTAAAAATAGCAATGATCCACGAAATAGAGCGTATGGAGAGAATGAGGCTTCCAGATGAGCCGTCAGGCTATGATAAATTGTATCACACCTGGGCGATATGGATAGATGCCCGGAGCTCACCCCTATTTACCAAGTGGTTACAGACAGGGACATGTGAGTAACACGTTTAAACCACAATCGTAAAGAGAAACAACAATTCCGGAGCCCGCCCCCCCCCCCCTTTTTGTTTTATTTTTTCTTTCTCCCGTGTCATAGATACCTACCCCCCCCTTACCCTCCCCTCATTCCCCTGTTTGTAGACCTTATAAAATATCACAGACAAACATGATATAGTTCAACTCGAAATTGATTTATTAAGTTTCATTGTCAAAGTTAATTTTACATTGCTTTGAGATAAGGCAAAAGTTTCCCCCCCTCCATGAAACCAATAAAACCTATATTGAATAAAATAAAAATGATGCAGTTACCGGTAGTTCTGCAGCTTCTTGGTGGAAATAAAGACCATCTCCCGTCTCCCAGCTGCAGCAGAGACTGACTGAAATGGCTGCCAAGCCCGGTATTAATGCTTCTAAATTGATGACATCACAAAGGAGTGACATCGTCAGCCTTCCAAACACCTGGCTCAATTGCATACAGTATGTATGTATGTATGCATGTATGTGAGTGAGTCTATCTATCTATCTATCTATCTATCTATCTATCTATCTATCTATTAATTATGTAGAATATAGATATGGATTATTTCTAAATTACAGATTTTGTAGATATAGATTAAAGATAGATTTAAGATTGTGTGTGTGTGTGTGTGTGTGTGTGTGTGTGTGTGTGTGTGTGTGTGTGTGTGTGTGTGTGTGTATATATAATGTATATATGTAAAAAAAAATATAAAATCTGTAGTTATGTATGTATGTATGTATGGCGGGCGGGCAAAAAAGGCCTGCTGTATGTTTTTAAGTTCTTCGGATGACCATGCCGCTCTAATATTCTCCTTACTAGGGTCTACTAATGCTGGCCCAGGGGAAGGCAATAAAGCCCTATGGGGCCGAAGCCAATTTCCCTTATTTTAGGTTAAAAGTTTCCATCCGTCCCCACTGGAAATGCGGCCGGCCGAAGAGATCCCTCCAACCGACCGACCGACGCACCTTCAGAGACAAACTAGTGCTTGCTTCTAGTGTCATCGCCGGCTTAACCATCCTTTGTAGGGAGCTGACGAGTCCTGCAGTAGCAGCAGCAGCAGGCTCTGCAAGCCTAGGATGCTGTGAGCACGGTGCAAGAGGAAGGACTGAGGGTGTGAGGCTGGGCGCGGTTGAGAAGGCGTGGGGCGGGGCTATGGAAAGTTTTAATAGCTCTCCCAGCTGCCTGGGTGCATTGTGGGTGCGCCCAGAGTGCTGGCTGAGCGTGTTGCCTCAAGCCTTGGAAGTGGAGTTGGGCGGGCCGGGCTACAGGTGAAACCCATTTCGGGTTATCGCTTCTCGGCCTTTTGGCTAAGATCAAGTGTAGTATCTGTTCTTATCAGTTTAATATCTGATACGTCCCCTATCTGGGGACCATATATTAAATGGATTTTTAGAACAGGGAGCTGGAAAAAGAGCTTGCTCTGTCCACTCCACGCATTGACCTGGTATTGCAGTACCTCCAGGACCGGTGCACCCCCTTTCCTACAGCAGTTTCCAAAAGCAGAAAAACAAAACCGACGAGCAAGAGGTGCAGCGCAGCTGTGGCGGCGGCTGCTGCTACCACCCAAGCACTTTGATTGACACTCAGCCCGTCTGCTCGCAACATTGTATCCACTGAGCAGCTGCGTCTGCCAGAGTGTGCACAGCACAGGTACAACTGGAAGCAAAACACACACACACACACACACCAGTTCATATGGCAGCCGCACTCTATAGTTCGTACCTACCGCTGCGCTAATAGCCAAGTTGGAAACATCGGGCAGGCACAGCGTATCCTGGCAGCCTGCGTCTGTATGCTCCACGTATTCGGGTCATGGGTGTATGTGCAGGGGGCCCGGAGCCCTAGGGGGCCCATAAAGTCTCTCTTCCCCACATTGTAAACCAATGCTATCAATGACGCTTTATAGTTTGGGGGCCCAGTTCCAGACTTTGTACTGGGGCCCCGCAGCTTCAAGTTACACCTCCGGATCAGGATAATGCTAGGCCATTCCAACCAGCCTGTGTGTGTGACCTGCAGTCGCTGGTAGTCGAAAAGCGGCCGGCCCCGGATGCGCGCTTCAGAGTGGACAGACAGCAGCGGACCCCCAATCACACAGGCCCAAGGCTTGCTATGTAGCACGGAATACCTCATTGGACTGCAGCACTCCACGCGGGCTGAGATACACGCTCCACGTGGGATGGGCAGTATTCGTCCATGAAGATCCAGGCCAACGTTTAGAGATGGAGCAACACTCGGGGAGCAAAGAACTCCAACGAACGGACGCCTACTTTACAAGGATGTATTGCTTTATTCAATGCATGGACACAGAAACAGTTCAACCGCTCGATTACAGACCGCAGTCAATACAGTAAAGAAAGAAATGTGTCTGTTTAATGTAAACTTGCATGGAGCTCGTTTGTCAGCCACTGACTGACTGAATGCTGAAACGTGGTCTGACGTTACATGCACCACCAGGGATAAGGCCTTGCCTATAAGCATTCCCCAGCTGGCAAAAACCGAACCTCCCTGCCTATTCCTCACCATGGAAGAACGGAACCTACCTTTTTTTTAAAAAAAGAAAGCCACAGCAGCAGCCAACTCGATTTTGGTAGGCCGCTGTCTCCCCCTTGTGTGCTGCATAAAAAATGCACTCCACTAAAAATAGCAATGATCCACGAAATAGAGCGTATGGAGAGAATGAGGCTTCCAGATGAGCCGTCAGGCTATGATAAATTGTATCACACCTGGGCGATATGGATAGATGCCCGGAGCTCACCCCTATTTACCAAGTGGTTACAGACAGGGACATGTGAGTAACACGTTTAAACCACAATCGTAAAGAGAAACAACAATTCCGGAGCCCGCCCCCCCCCCCCTTTTTGTTTTATTTTTTCTTTCTCCCGTGTCATAGATACCTACCCCCCCCTTACCCTCCCCTCATTCCCCTGTTTGTAGACCTTATAAAATATCACAGACAAACATGATATAGTTCAACTCGAAATTGATTTATTAAGTTTCATTGTCAAAGTTAATTTTACATTGCTTTGAGATAAGGCAAAAGTTTCCCCCCCTCCATGAAACCAATAAAACCTATATTGAATAAAATAAAAATGATGCAGTTACCGGTAGTTCTGCAGCTTCTTGGTGGAAATAAAGACCATCTCCCGTCTCCCAGCTGCAGCAGAGACTGACTGAAATGGCTGCCAAGCCCGGTATTAATGCTTCTAAATTGATGACATCACAAAGGAGTGACATCGTCAGCCTTCCAAACACCTGGCTCAATTGCATACAGTATGTATGTATGTATGCATGTATGTGAGTGAGTCTATCTATCTATCTATCTATCTATCTATCTATCTATCTATCTATTAATTATGTAGAATATAGATATGGATTATTTCTAAATTACAGATTTTGTAGATATAGATTAAAGATAGATTTAAGATTGTGTGTGTGTGTGTGTGTGTGTGTGTGTTGTGTGTGTGTGTGTGTGTGTGTGTGTGTGTGTGTATATATAATGTATATATGTAAAAAAAAATATAAAATCTGTAGTTATGTATGTATGTATGTATGGCGGGCGGGCAAAAAAGGCCTGCTGTATGTTTTTAAGTTCTTCGGATGACCATGCCGCTCTAATATTCTCCTTACTAGGGTCTACTAATGCTGGCCCAGGGGAAGGCAATAAAGCCCTATGGGGCCGAAGCCAATTTCCCTTATTTTAGGTTAAAAGTTTCCATCCGTCCCCACTGGAAATGCGGCCGGCCGAAGAGATCCCTCCAACCGACCGACCGACGCACCTTCAGAGACAAACTAGTGCTTGCTTCTAGTGTCATCGCCGGCTTAACCATCCTTTGTAGGGAGCTGACGAGTCCTGCAGTAGCAGCAGCAGCAGGCTCTGCAAGCCTAGGATGCGTGAGCACGGTGCAAGAGGAAGGACTGAGGGTGTGAGGCTGGGCGCGGTTGAGAAGGCGTGGGGCGGGGCTATGGAAAGTTTTAATAGCTCTCCCAGCTGCCTGGGTGCATTGTGGGTGCGCCCAGAGTGCTGGCTGAGCGTGTTGCCTCAAGCCTTGGAAGTGGAGTTGGGCGGGCCGGGCTACAGGTGAAACCCATTTCGGGTTATCGCTTCTCGGCCTTTTGGCTAAGATCAAGTGTAGTATCTGTTCTTATCAGTTTAATATCTGATACGTCCCCTATCTGGGGACCATATATTAAATGGATTTTTAGAACAGGGAGCTGGAAAAAGAGCTTGCTCTGTCCACTCCACGCATTGACCTGGTATTGCAGTACCTCCAGGACCGGTGCACCCCCTTTCCTACAGCAGTTTCCAAAAGCAGAAAAACAAAACCGACGAGCAAGAGGTGCAGCGCAGCTGTGGCGGCGGCTGCTGCTACCACCCAAGCACTTTGATTGACACTCAGCCCGTCTGCTCGCAACATTGTATCCACTGAGCAGCTGCGTCTGCCAGAGTGTGCACAGCACAGGTACAACTGGAAGCAAAACACACACACACACACACACCAGTTCATATGGCAGCCGCACTCTATAGTTCGTACCTACCGCTGCGCTAATAGCCAAGTTGGAAACATCGGGCAGGCACAGCGTATCCTGGCAGCCTGCGTCTGTATGCTCCACGTATTCGGGTCATGGGTGTATGTGCAGGGGGCCCGGAGCCCTAGGGGGCCCATAAAGTCTCTCTTCCCCACATTGTAAACCAATGCTATCAATGACGCTTTATAGTTTGGGGGCCCAGTTCCAGACTTTGTACTGGGGCCCCGCAGCTTCAAGTTACACCTCCGGATCAGGATAATGCTAGGCCATTCCAACCAGCCTGTGTGTGTGACCTGCAGTCGCTGGTAGTCGAAAAGCGGCCGGCCCCGGATGCGCGCTTCAGAGTGGACAGACAGCAGCGGACCCCCAATCACACAGGCCCAAGGCTTGCTATGTAGCACGGAATACCTCATTGGACTGCAGCACTCCACGCGGGCTGAGATACACGCTCCACGTGGGATGGGCAGTATTCGTCCATGAAGATCCAGGCCAACGTTTAGAGATGGAGCAACACTCGGGGAGCAAAGAACTCCAACGAACGGACGCCTACTTTACAAGGATGTATTGCTTTATTCAATGCATGGACACAGAAACAGTTCAACCGCTCGATTACAGACCGCAGTCAATACAGTAAAGAAAGAAATGTGTCTGTTTAATGTAAACTTGCATGGAGCTCGTTTGTCAGCCACTGACTGACTGAATGCTGAAACGTGGTCTGACGTTACATGCACCACCAGGGATAAGGCCTTGCCTATAAGCATTCCCCAGCTGGCAAAAACCGAACCTCCCTGCCTATTCCTCACCATGGAAGAACGGAACCTACCTTTTTTTTAAAAAAAGAAAGCCACAGCAGCAGCCAACTCGATTTTGGTAGGCCGCTGTCTCCCCCTTGTGTGCTGCATAAAAAATGCACTCCACTAAAAATAGCAATGATCCACGAAATAGAGCGTATGGAGAGAATGAGGCTTCCAGATGAGCCGTCAGGCTATGATAAATTGTATCACACCTGGGCGATATGGATAGATGCCCGGAGCTCACCCCTATTTACCAAGTGGTTACAGACAGGGACATGTGAGTAACACGTTTAAACCACAATCGTAAAGAGAAACAACAATTCCGGAGCCCGCCCCCCCCCCCCTTTTTGTTTTATTTTTTCTTTCTCCCGTGTCATAGATACCTACCCCCCCCTTACCCTCCCCTCATTCCCCTGTTTGTAGACCTTATAAAATATCACAGACAAACATGATATAGTTCAACTCGAAATTGATTTATTAAGTTTCATTGTCAAAGTTAATTTTACATTGCTTTGAGATAAGGCAAAAGTTTCCCCCCCTCCATGAAACCAATAAAACCTATATTGAATAAAATAAAAATGATGCAGTTACCGGTAGTTCTGCAGCTTCTTGGTGGAAATAAAGACCATCTCCCGTCTCCCAGCTGCAGCAGAGACTGACTGAAATGGCTGCCAAGCCCGGTATTAATGCTTCTAAATTGATGACATCACAAAGGAGTGACATCGTCAGCCTTCCAAACACCTGGCTCAATTGCATACAGTATGTATGTATGTATGCATGTATGTGAGTGAGTCTATCTATCTATCTATCTATCTATCTATCTATCTATCTATCTTTATTAATTATGTAGAATATAGATATGGATTATTTCTAAATTACAGATTTTGTAGATATAGATTAAAGATAGATTTAAGATTGTGTGTGTGTGTGTGTGTGTGTGTGTGTGTGTGTGTGTGTGTGTGTGTGTGTGTGTGTGTGTGTATATATAATGTATATATGTAAAAAAAAATATAAAATCTGTAGTTATGTATGTATGTATGTATGGCGGGCGGGCAAAAAAGGCCTGCTGTATGTTTTTAAGTTCTTCGGATGACCATGCCGCTCTAATATTCTCCTTACTAGGGTCTACTAATGCTGGCCCAGGGGAAGGCAATAAAGCCCTATGGGGCCGAAGCCAATTTCCCTTATTTTAGGTTAAAAGTTTCCATCCGTCCCCACTGGAAATGCGGCCGGCCGAAGAGATCCCTCCAACCGACCGACCGACGCACCTTCAGAGACAAACTAGTGCTTGCTTCTAGTGTCATCGCCGGCTTAACCATCCTTTGTAGGGAGCTGACGAGTCCTGCAGTAGCAGCAGCAGCAGGCTCTGCAAGCCTAGGATGCGTGAGCACGGTGCAAGAGGAAGGACTGAGGGTGTGAGGCTGGGCGCGGTTGAGAAGGCGTGGGGCGGGGCTATGGAAAGTTTTAATAGCTCTCCCAGCTGCCTGGGTGCATTGTGGGTGCGCCCAGAGTGCTGGCTGAGCGTGTTGCCTCAAGCCTTGGAAGTGGAGTTGGGCGGGCCGGGCTACAGGTGAAACCCATTTCGGGTTATCGCTTCTCGGCCTTTTGGCTAAGATCAAGTGTAGTATCTGTTCTTATCAGTTTAATATCTGATACGTCCCCTATCTGGGGACCATATATTAAATGGATTTTTAGAACAGGGAGCTGGAAAAAGAGCTTGCTCTGTCCACTCCACGCATTGACCTGGTATTGCAGTACCTCCAGGACCGGTGCACCCCCTTTCCTACAGCAGTTTCCAAAAGCAGAAAAACAAAACCGACGAGCAAGAGGTGCAGCGCAGCTGTGGCGGCGGCTGCTGCTACCACCCAAGCACTTTGATTGACACTCAGCCCGTCTGCTCGCAACATTGTATCCACTGAGCAGCTGCGTCTGCCAGAGTGTGCACAGCACAGGTACAACTGGAAGCAAAACACACACACACACACACACCAGTTCATATGGCAGCCGCACTCTATAGTTCGTACCTACCGCTGCGCTAATAGCCAAGTTGGAAACATCGGGCAGGCACAGCGTATCCTGGCAGCCTGCGTCTGTATGCTCCACGTATTCGGGTCATGGGTGTATGTGCAGGGGGCCCGGAGCCCTAGGGGGCCCATAAAGTCTCTCTTCCCCACATTGTAAACCAATGCTATCAATGACGCTTTATAGTTTGGGGGCCCAGTTCCAGACTTTGTACTGGGGCCCCGCAGCTTCAAGTTACACCTCCGGATCAGGATAATGCTAGGCCATTCCAACCAGCCTGTGTGTGTGACCTGCAGTCGCTGGTAGTCGAAAAGCGGCCGGCCCCGGATGCGCGCTTCAGAGTGGACAGACAGCAGCGGACCCCCAATCACACAGGCCCAAGGCTTGCTATGTAGCACGGAATACCTCATTGGACTGCAGCACTCCACGCGGGCTGAGATACACGCTCCACGTGGGATGGGCAGTATTCGTCCATGAAGATCCAGGCCAACGTTTAGAGATGGAGCAACACTCGGGGAGCAAAGAACTCCAACGAACGGACGCCTACTTTACAAGGATGTATTGCTTTATTCAATGCATGGACACAGAAACAGTTCAACCGCTCGATTACAGACCGCAGTCAATACAGTAAAGAAAGAAATGTGTCTGTTTAATGTAAACTTGCATGGAGCTCGTTTGTCAGCCACTGACTGACTGAATGCTGAAACGTGGTCTGACGTTACATGCACCACCAGGGATAAGGCCTTGCCTATAAGCATTCCCCAGCTGGCAAAAACCGAACCTCCCTGCCTATTCCTCACCATGGAAGAACGGAACCTACCTTTTTTTTAAAAAAAGAAAGCCACAGCAGCAGCCAACTCGATTTTGGTAGGCCGCTGTCTCCCCCTTGTGTGCTGCATAAAAAATGCACTCCACTAAAAATAGCAATGATCCACGAAATAGAGCGTATGGAGAGAATGAGGCTTCCAGATGAGCCGTCAGGCTATGATAAATTGTATCACACCTGGGCGATATGGATAGATGCCCGGAGCTCACCCCTATTTACCAAGTGGTTACAGACAGGGACATGTGAGTAACACGTTTAAACCACAATCGTAAAGAGAAACAACAATTCCGGAGCCCGCCCCCCCCCCCCTTTTTGTTTTATTTTTTCTTTCTCCCGTGTCATAGATACCTACCCCCCCCTTACCCTCCCCTCATTCCCCTGTTTGTAGACCTTATAAAATATCACAGACAAACATGATATAGTTCAACTCGAAATTGATTTATTAAGTTTCATTGTCAAAGTTAATTTTACATTGCTTTGAGATAAGGCAAAAGTTTCCCCCCCTCCATGAAACCAATAAAACCTATATTGAATAAAATAAAAATGATGCAGTTACCGGTAGTTCTGCAGCTTCTTGGTGGAAATAAAGACCATCTCCCGTCTCCCAGCTGCAGCAGAGACTGACTGAAATGGCTGCCAAGCCCGGTATTAATGCTTCTAAATTGATGACATCACAAAGGAGTGACATCGTCAGCCTTCCAAACACCTGGCTCAATTGCATACAGTATGTATGTATGTATGCATGTATGTGAGTGAGTCTATCTATCTATCTATCTATCTATCTATCTATCTATCTATCTTTATTAATTATGTAGAATATAGATATGGATTATTTCTAAATTACAGATTTTGTAGATATAGATTAAAGATAGATTTAAGATTGTGTGTGTGTGTGTGTGTGTGTGTGTGTGTGTGTGTGTGTGTGTGTGTGTGTGTGTGTGTGTGTGTATATAATGTATATATGTAAAAAAAAATATAAAATCTGTAGTTATGTATGTATGTATGTATGGCGGGCGGGCAAAAAAGGCCTGCTGTATGTTTTTAAGTTCTTCGGATGACCATGCCGCTCTAATATTCTCCTTACTAGGGTCTACTAATGCTGGCCCAGGGGAAGGCAATAAAGCCCTATGGGGCCGAAGCCAATTTCCCTTATTTTAGGTTAAAAGTTTCCATCCGTCCCCACTGGAAATGCGGCCGGCCGAAGAGATCCCTCCAACCGACCGACCGACGCACCTTCAGAGACAAACTAGTGCTTGCTTCTAGTGTCATCGCCGGCTTAACCATCCTTTGTAGGGAGCTGACGAGTCCTGCAGTAGCAGCAGCAGCAGGCTCTGCAAGCCTAGGATGCGTGAGCACGGTGCAAGAGGAAGGACTGAGGGTGTGAGGCTGGGCGCGGTTGAGAAGGCGTGGGGCGGGGCTATGGAAAGTTTTAATAGCTCTCCCAGCTGCCTGGGTGCATTGTGGGTGCGCCCAGAGTGCTGGCTGAGCGTGTTGCCTCAAGCCTTGGAAGTGGAGTTGGGCGGGCCGGGCTACAGGTGAAACCCATTTCGGGTTATCGCTTCTCGGCCTTTTGGCTAAGATCAAGTGTAGTATCTGTTCTTATCAGTTTAATATCTGATACGTCCCCTATCTGGGGACCATATATTAAATGGATTTTTAGAACAGGGAGCTGGAAAAAGAGCTTGCTCTGTCCACTCCACGCATTGACCTGGTATTGCAGTACCTCCAGGACCGGTGCACCCCCTTTCCTACAGCAGTTTCCAAAAGCAGAAAAACAAAACCGACGAGCAAGAGGTGCAGCGCAGCTGTGGCGGCGGCTGCTGCTACCACCCAAGCACTTTGATTGACACTCAGCCCGTCTGCTCGCAACATTGTATCCACTGAGCAGCTGCGTCTGCCAGAGTGTGCACAGCACAGGTACAACTGGAAGCAAAACACACACACACACACACACCAGTTCATATGGCAGCCGCACTCTATAGTTCGTACCTACCGCTGCGCTAATAGCCAAGTTGGAAACATCGGGCAGGCACAGCGTATCCTGGCAGCCTGCGTCTGTATGCTCCACGTATTCGGGTCATGGGTGTATGTGCAGGGGGCCCGGAGCCCTAGGGGGCCCATAAAGTCTCTCTTCCCCACATTGTAAACCAATGCTATCAATGACGCTTTATAGTTTGGGGGCCCAGTTCCAGACTTTGTACTGGGGCCCCGCAGCTTCAAGTTACACCTCCGGATCAGGATAATGCTAGGCCATTCCAACCAGCCTGTGTGTGTGACCTGCAGTCGCTGGTAGTCGAAAAGCGGCCGGCCCCGGATGCGCGCTTCAGAGTGGACAGACAGCAGCGGACCCCCAATCACACAGGCCCAAGGCTTGCTATGTAGCACGGAATACCTCATTGGACTGCAGCACTCCACGCGGGCTGAGATACACGCTCCACGTGGGATGGGCAGTATTCGTCCATGAAGATCCAGGCCAACGTTTAGAGATGGAGCAACACTCGGGGAGCAAAGAACTCCAACGAACGGACGCCTACTTTACAAGGATGTATTGCTTTATTCAATGCATGGACACAGAAACAGTTCAACCGCTCGATTACAGACCGCAGTCAATACAGTAAAGAAAGAAATGTGTCTGTTTAATGTAAACTTGCATGGAGCTCGTTTGTCAGCCACTGACTGACTGAATGCTGAAACGTGGTCTGACGTTACATGCACCACCAGGGATAAGGCCTTGCCTATAAGCATTCCCCAGCTGGCAAAAACCGAACCTCCCTGCCTATTCCTCACCATGGAAGAACGGAACCTACCTTTTTTTTAAAAAAAGAAAGCCACAGCAGCAGCCAACTCGATTTTGGTAGGCCGCTGTCTCCCCCTTGTGTGCTGCATAAAAAATGCACTCCACTAAAAATAGCAATGATCCACGAAATAGAGCGTATGGAGAGAATGAGGCTTCCAGATGAGCCGTCAGGCTATGATAAATTGTATCACACCTGGGCGATATGGATAGATGCCCGGAGCTCACCCCTATTTACCAAGTGGTTACAGACAGGGACATGTGAGTAACACGTTTAAACCACAATCGTAAAGAGAAACAACAATTCCGGAGCCCGCCCCCCCCCCCCTTTTTGTTTTATTTTTTCTTTCTCCCGTGTCATAGATACCTACCCCCCCCTTACCCTCCCCTCATTCCCCTGTTTGTAGACCTTATAAAATATCACAGACAAACATGATATAGTTCAACTCGAAATTGATTTATTAAGTTTCATTGTCAAAGTTAATTTTACATTGCTTTGAGATAAGGCAAAAGTTTCCCCCCCTCCATGAAACCAATAAAACCTATATTGAATAAAATAAAAATGATGCAGTTACCGGTAGTTCTGCAGCTTCTTGGTGGAAATAAAGACCATCTCCCGTCTCCCAGCTGCAGCAGAGACTGACTGAAATGGCTGCCAAGCCCGGTATTAATGCTTCTAAATTGATGACATCACAAAGGAGTGACATCGTCAGCCTTCCAAACACCTGGCTCAATTGCATACAGTATGTATGTATGTATGCATGTATGTGAGTGAGTCTATCTATCTATCTATCTATCTATCTATCTATCTATCTATCTATTATTAATTATGTAGAATATAGATATGGATTATTTCTAAATTACAGATTTTGTAGATATAGATTAAAGATAGATTTAAGATTGTGTGTGTGTGTGTGTGTGTGTGTGTGTGTGTGTGTGTGTGTGTGTGTGTGTGTGTGTGTGTGTATATATAATGTATATATGTAAAAAAAAATATAAAATCTGTAGTTATGTATGTATGTATGTATGGCGGGCGGGCAAAAAAGGCCTGCTGTATGTTTTTAAGTTCTTCGGATGACCATGCCGCTCTAATATTCTCCTTACTAGGGTCTACTAATGCTGGCCCAGGGGAAGGCAATAAAGCCCTATGGGGCCGAAGCCAATTTCCCTTATTTTAGGTTAAAAGTTTCCATCCGTCCCCACTGGAAATGCGGCCGGCCGAAGAGATCCCTCCAACCGACCGACCGACGCACCTTCAGAGACAAACTAGTGCTTGCTTCTAGTGTCATCGCCGGCTTAACCATCCTTTGTAGGGAGCTGACGAGTCCTGCAGTAGCAGCAGCAGCAGGCTCTGCAAGCCTAGGATGCGTGAGCACGGTGCAAGAGGAAGGACTGAGGGTGTGAGGCTGGGCGCGGTTGAGAAGGCGTGGGGCGGGGCTATGGAAAGTTTTAATAGCTCTCCCAGCTGCCTGGGTGCATTGTGGGTGCGCCCAGAGTGCTGGCTGAGCGTGTTGCCTCAAGCCTTGGAAGTGGAGTTGGGCGGGCCGGGCTACAGGTGAAACCCATTTCGGGTTATCGCTTCTCGGCCTTTTGGCTAAGATCAAGTGTAGTATCTGTTCTTATCAGTTTAATATCTGATACGTCCCCTATCTGGGGACCATATATTAAATGGATTTTTAGAACAGGGAGCTGGAAAAAGAGCTTGCTCTGTCCACTCCACGCATTGACCTGGTATTGCAGTACCTCCAGGACCGGTGCACCCCCTTTCCTACAGCAGTTTCCAAAAGCAGAAAAACAAAACCGACGAGCAAGAGGTGCAGCGCAGCTGTGGCGGCGGCTGCTGCTACCACCCAAGCACTTTGATTGACACTCAGCCCGTCTGCTCGCAACATTGTATCCACTGAGCAGCTGCGTCTGCCAGAGTGTGCACAGCACAGGTACAACTGGAAGCAAAACACACACACACACACACACCAGTTCATATGGCAGCCGCACTCTATAGTTCGTACCTACCGCTGCGCTAATAGCCAAGTTGGAAACATCGGGCAGGCACAGCGTATCCTGGCAGCCTGCGTCTGTATGCTCCACGTATTCGGGTCATGGGTGTATGTGCAGGGGGCCCGGAGCCCTAGGGGGCCCATAAAGTCTCTCTTCCCCACATTGTAAACCAATGCTATCAATGACGCTTTATAGTTTGGGGGCCCAGTTCCAGACTTTGTACTGGGGCCCCGCAGCTTCAAGTTACACCTCCGGATCAGGATAATGCTAGGCCATTCCAACCAGCCTGTGTGTGTGACCTGCAGTCGCTGGTAGTCGAAAAGCGGCCGGCCCCGGATGCGCGCTTCAGAGTGGACAGACAGCAGCGGACCCCCAATCACACAGGCCCAAGGCTTGCTATGTAGCACGGAATACCTCATTGGACTGCAGCACTCCACGCGGGCTGAGATACACGCTCCACGTGGGATGGGCAGTATTCGTCCATGAAGATCCAGGCCAACGTTTAGAGATGGAGCAACACTCGGGGAGCAAAGAACTCCAACGAACGGACGCCTACTTTACAAGGATGTATTGCTTTATTCAATGCATGGACACAGAAACAGTTCAACCGCTCGATTACAGACCGCAGTCAATACAGTAAAGAAAGAAATGTGTCTGTTTAATGTAAACTTGCATGGAGCTCGTTTGTCAGCCACTGACTGACTGAATGCTGAAACGTGGTCTGACGTTACATGCACCACCAGGGATAAGGCCTTGCCTATAAGCATTCCCCAGCTGGCAAAAACCGAACCTCCCTGCCTATTCCTCACCATGGAAGAACGGAACCTACCTTTTTTTTAAAAAAAGAAAGCCACAGCAGCAGCCAACTCGATTTTGGTAGGCCGCTGTCTCCCCCTTGTGTGCTGCATAAAAAATGCACTCCACTAAAAATAGCAATGATCCACGAAATAGAGCGTATGGAGAGAATGAGGCTTCCAGATGAGCCGTCAGGCTATGATAAATTGTATCACACCTGGGCGATATGGATAGATGCCCGGAGCTCACCCCTATTTACCAAGTGGTTACAGACAGGGACATGTGAGTAACACGTTTAAACCACAATCGTAAAGAGAAACAACAATTCCGGAGCCCGCCCCCCCCCCCCTTTTTGTTTTATTTTTTCTTTCTCCCGTGTCATAGATACCTACCCCCCCCTTACCCTCCCCTCATTCCCCTGTTTGTAGACCTTATAAAATATCACAGACAAACATGATATAGTTCAACTCGAAATTGATTTATTAAGTTTCATTGTCAAAGTTAATTTTACATTGCTTTGAGATAAGGCAAAAGTTTCCCCCCCTCCATGAAACCAATAAAACCTATATTGAATAAAATAAAAATGATGCAGTTACCGGTAGTTCTGCAGCTTCTTGGTGGAAATAAAGACCATCTCCCGTCTCCCAGCTGCAGCAGAGACTGACTGAAATGGCTGCCAAGCCCGGTATTAATGCTTCTAAATTGATGACATCACAAAGGAGTGACATCGTCAGCCTTCCAAACACCTGGCTCAATTGCATACAGTATGTATGTATGTATGCATGTATGTGAGTGAGTCTATCTATCTATCTATCTATCTATCTATCTATCTATCTATCTTTATTAATTATGTAGAATATAGATATGGATTATTTCTAAATTACAGATTTTGTAGATATAGATTAAAGATAGATTTAAGATTGTGTGTGTGTGTGTGTGTGTGTGTGTGTGTGTGTGTGTGTGTGTGTGTGTGTGTGTGTGTGTATATATAATGTATATATGTAAAAAAAAATATAAAATCTGTAGTTATGTATGTATGTATGTATGGCGGGCGGGCAAAAAAGGCCTGCTGTATGTTTTTAAGTTCTTCGGATGACCATGCCGCTCTAATATTCTCCTTACTAGGGTCTACTAATGCTGGCCCAGGGGAAGGCAATAAAGCCCTATGGGGCCGAAGCCAATTTCCCTTATTTTAGGTTAAAAGTTTCCATCCGTCCCCACTGGAAATGCGGCCGGCCGAAGAGATCCCTCCAACCGACCGACCGACGCACCTTCAGAGACAAACTAGTGCTTGCTTCTAGTGTCATCGCCGGCTTAACCATCCTTTGTAGGGAGCTGACGAGTCCTGCAGTAGCAGCAGCAGCAGGCTCTGCAAGCCTAGGATGCGTGAGCACGGTGCAAGAGGAAGGACTGAGGGTGTGAGGCTGGGCGCGGTTGAGAAGGCGTGGGGCGGGGCTATGGAAAGTTTTAATAGCTCTCCCAGCTGCCTGGGTGCATTGTGGGTGCGCCCAGAGTGCTGGCTGAGCGTGTTGCCTCAAGCCTTGGAAGTGGAGTTGGGCGGGCCGGGCTACAGGTGAAACCCATTTCGGGTTATCGCTTCTCGGCCTTTTGGCTAAGATCAAGTGTAGTATCTGTTCTTATCAGTTTAATATCTGATACGTCCCCTATCTGGGGACCATATATTAAATGGATATTTAGAACAGGGAGCTGGAAAAAGAGCTTGCTCTGTCCACTCCACGCATTGACCTGGTATTGCAGTACCTCCAGGACCGGTGCACCCCCTTTCCTACAGCAGTTTCCAAAAGCAGAAAAACAAAACCGACGAGCAAGAGGTGCAGCGCAGCTGTGGCGGCGGCTGCTGCTACCACCCAAGCACTTTGATTGACACTCAGCCCGTCTGCTCGCAACATTGTATCCACTGAGCAGCTGCGTCTGCCAGAGTGTGCACAGCACAGGTACAACTGGAAGCAAAACACACACACACACACACACCAGTTCATATGGCAGCCGCACTCTATAGTTCGTACCTACCGCTGCGCTAATAGCCAAGTTGGAAACATCGGGCAGGCACAGCGTATCCTGGCAGCCTGCGTCTGTATGCTCCACGTATTCGGGTCATGGGTGTATGTGCAGGGGGCCCGGAGCCCTAGGGGGCCCATAAAGTCTCTCTTCCCCACATTGTAAACCAATGCTATCAATGACGCTTTATAGTTTGGGGGCCCAGTTCCAGACTTTGTACTGGGGCCCCGCAGCTTCAAGTTACACCTCCGGATCAGGATAATGCTAGGCCATTCCAACCAGCCTGTGTGTGTGACCTGCAGTCGCTGGTAGTCGAAAAGCGGCCGGCCCCGGATGCGCGCTTCAGAGTGGACAGACAGCAGCGGACCCCCAATCACACAGGCCCAAGGCTTGCTATGTAGCACGGAATACCTCATTGGACTGCAGCACTCCACGCGGGCTGAGATACACGCTCCACGTGGGATGGGCAGTATTCGTCCATGAAGATCCAGGCCAACGTTTAGAGATGGAGCAACACTCGGGGAGCAAAGAACTCCAACGAACGGACGCCTACTTTACAAGGATGTA
>NW_027102552.1:5000-20138 GCF_035609145.1 Eleutherodactylus coqui | reverse complement strand
GTGACGGAGAGCGGGCTGTTGGCAGCGGTGTGCTGGCTGCAGGGGTGGTCCGTGGCGGCTGCGGGGGGCCCGCAAAGCGCACCCACCATTAGTTGCTCAAGACCCAGGCTGAGCCTCCGATGTGCCCGGGCAGGACCCCAGGAGGCCGGGCACAGACCGCAGCCTGCCCCCTTGCCGTCCGACGAAGCTTGCACGGTCAGAAAAAGTTTCAAAGTCCCAACGGGGAGAGAGTGTTGACGGCGAGGGGGCGCTGGCTGCTCCAGGGGCCTGGGAGGGAGGCCCTGGAGGTCGGCCTGGGGGTGTGGAGGGGCCCCCGTGTGTCCCTGAGCGGCCCCCGGTCTTTGGTCGAGAGGGGGTCTCAGCCGCCAATGTGCCCGCCCGGGTACCTAGGGAGGCCGGCCTGGGGCGAGCGGAGCAGCCCCCGTGTGTCCCCGAGTGTCCCCTGGCGTTTGCTGAAGAGGGGGTCTCAGCCGCTAATGTGCCCGCCCGGGTACCTAGAGAGGCCGGCCTGGGGCGAGTGGAGCAGCCCCCGTGTGTCCCCGAGCGCCCCCCCCGGTCTTTGGTGGAGAGGGGGTCTCAGCCGCTGATGTGCCCGCCTCAGGGAAGCCGGCCTGGGGCGAGTGGAGCAGCCCCCGTGTGTCCCCGAGTGCCCCCCGGTCTCTGGTCGAGAGGGGGGTCTCAGCCGCTAATGTGCCCGCCTCAGGGAGTCCGGCCTGGGGCGAGTGGAGCAGCCCCCGTGTGTCCCCGAGCGCCCCCCGGTCTTTGGTGGAGAGGGGGTCTCAGCCGCTAATGTGCCTGCCTCAGGGAGTCCGGCCTGGGGTGAGTGGAGCAGCCCCCGTGTGTCCCCGAGCGCCCCCCCGGTCTCTGGTGGAGAGGGGGTCTCGGCCGCTAATGTGCCCGCCCGGGTACCTAGGGAGTCCGGCCTGGGGCGAGTGGAGCAGCCCCCGTGTGTCCCTGAGCGTCCCCCGGTCTTTGGTGGAGAGGGGGTCTCAGCCGCTAATGTGCCCGCCTCAGGGAGGCCGGCCTGGGGCGAGTGGAGCAGCCCCCGGGTGTCCCTGAGCGCCCCCCGGTCTCTGGTGGAGAGGGGGCCTCAGCCGCTAATGTGCCCGCCTCAGGGAGGCCGGCCTGGGGCGAGTGGAGCAGCCCCCGTGTGTCCCTGAGCGTCCCCCGGTCTTTGGTCGAGAGGGGGTCTCAGCCGCTAATGTGCCCGCCTGGGTACCCAGGGAGGCCGGCCTGGGGCGAGTGGAGCGGCCCCCGTGTGTCCCTGAGCGTCCCCCGGTCTTTGGTCGAGAGGGGGTCTCAGCCGCTAATGTGCCCGCCTCAGGGAGTCCGGCCTGGGGCGAGTGGAGCAGCCCCCGTGTGTCCCTGAGCGTCCCCCGGTCTTTGGTGGAGAGGGGGTCTCAGCCGCTAATGTGCCCGCCTCAGGGAGGCCGGCCTGGGGCGAGTGGAGCAGCCCCCGGGTGTCCCTGAGCGCCCCCCGGTCTCTGGTGGAGAGGGGGCCTCAGCCGCTAATGTGCCCGCCTCAGGGAGGCCGGCCTGGGGCGAGTGGAGCAGCCCCCGTGTGTCCCTGAGCGTCCCCCGGTCTTTGGGTCGAGAGGGGGTCTCAGCCGCTAATGTGCCCGCCTGGGTACCCAGGGAGGCCGGCCTGGGGCGAGTGGAGCAGCCCCCGTGTGTCCCTGAGCGTCCCCCGGTCTCTGGTGGAGAGGGGGTCTCAGCCGCTAATGTGCCCGCCTCAGGGAGGCCGGCCTGGGGCGAGTGGAGCAGCCCCCGTGTGTCCCTGAGTGTCCCCTGGCGTTTGCTGAAGAGGGGGTCTCAGCCGCTAATGTGCCCGCCTGGGTACCTAGGGAGGCCGGCCTGGGGCGAGTGGAGCAGCCCCCGTGTGTCCCCGAGTGCCCCCCGGTCTTTGGTGGAGAGGGGGTCTCAGCCGCTAATGTGCCCGCCTCAGGGAGTCCGGCCTGGGGCGAGTGGAGCAGCCCCCGTGTGTCCCCGAGTGCCCCCCGGTCTTTGGTGGAGAGGGGGTCTCAGCCGCTAATGTGCCCGCCCCAGGGAGGCCGGCCTGGGGCGAGTGGAGCAGCCCCCGTGTGTCCCTGAGCGCCCCCCGGTCTTTGGTCGAGAGGGGGTCTCAGCCGCTAATGTGCCCGCCTCAGGGAGGCCGGCCTGGGGCGAGTGGAGCAGCCCCCGGGTGTCCCTGAGCGCCCCCTGGCGTTTGCTGAATAGGGGGTCCCAGCCGCCAATGTGGCCGCCCGGGTGCCCGGGGGAGCCGCCTGGGGTGGCCCTGTGCAGCCCCCGTGCGCCCCTGAGTGTTTTTCAGTATCTGGCCGAGACACCCCCTGACCCTCCGACGGTGTCCGTTTGGAGCGCCTGGTGCCTGGGCACCCCCTGAGTGTTTTTCAGTATCTGGCCGAGACACCCCCTGACCCTCCGCCGGCGTCCGTTTGGAGAGCCTGGTGCCTGGGCACAGACCGCGGCAGCTCCCGCTGGCCGCATTGACAGAGAGGGCTGAAAAAATGACAAAGTCCGAAAATGCCTGAGAACCGGGAAGGGGACAAACCGGCGGCTCCAGGCCGAGCCGGAGTTCCAGGAGGTCGGCATGATTTTGCCGGTTTCCCCATAGGATGTGCCAAGTTGCCAAAATGGGGGAACTCAAAAAAGCACCCCCGCCAGATGTATGTAGGGGGGCTGGATGGTCGATAGGGAGTGGGTGCCTGGCAGCAGGGGCCACCCCGCGCAGGTGCCCCGGGGGGCCCGCGGGGGGCCCCCGAAGACACCCCCCCCCAGCACTCGCTGAAAACCCCGTCCGAGCCGCCCGCGCTGCCCGGAGGGAGTCCCGGGAGGCCGGGCACGGCCCGCAGGTCTCTCCCTCTGCCCCCCGGTGAGGTTTGCACGGGGGGAAAAGTTTCAAAGTCCCAACGGGGGCGAGAGACGGTGCCGGCGAGGGGTGGCGGGCTGCTCCGCGGACCCGGGGGAAGCCCGGGGAGGGCGGCCCGAGGGCGCGGAGGGCCCCCTGAGAGTGCCTACGGGTAGTAGGTGAGAAACCCTGCCTGTCCCTCCCACGGGGCCGGGCAGGGACCCCGGGAGGCCGGGCAGAGCCCGCAGGTCGCCCCCTTCCCGTCCGATGAAGCTCGCACGGTCAGAAAAGTTTCAAAGTCCCAACGGGGGGAGAGTGTTGACGGCGAAGGGGTGCTGGCTGCCCCTGGGGCCGGGCTGGAGCCCCTGGAGGTCGGGCTGGGGTTGTGGAGGGGCCCCCTGAGAGCACCCAACAGCAGTTGCTCAAGACCCTGCCTGAGCCTCCGGTGTGCCCGGGCATGAACCCCAGGAGGCGGGGAACAGCCGTGGCAGCCCCTGCTGAAGTCCTTGGCAGTTGGCAGAGGCGAGTCTTGGGGGAAAAAAAACGACAAAGTCCAAACGCTCCAGGCGCCGGCCAGGGGGGCGGACGTGGCTGGCCTGGCCGGCGGGTGCTGCGGCTGCCGGGGCTGAGCCGAGTGTCGATGCATCTCCTGAGAACCGGGAAGGGGACAAACCGGTGGCTCCAGTCCGAGCTGGAGTTCCAGAAGGTCGGCCTGACTCTGGAGGTTTTCCCCCTGGCTTTTCCCCATAGGCCAAAAGGGGGGAAGTCAAAAAAGCACCCCCGGCAGATGTATGCAGAAGGGGCTGGGGGGTGACGGAGAGCGGGCTGTTGGCAGCTGCGTGGTGGCTGCAGGGGTGGGCCTGGGCGGCTGCGGTGGGCCCCCTGAGTGCACCTGCCCGTGGTGGCTGAAAACCCAGGCTGAGCCTCCGATGTGCCCGGGCAGGACCCCAGGAGGCCGGGCACAGAACGCCGGTTGCCCCCCATTGCCGTTTGACGAAGCTTGCACGGTCAGAAAAGTTTCAAAGTCCCAACGGGGAGAGAGTGTTGACGGCGAGGGGGTGCTGGCAGCTCCAGCGGCCGGGGGCAACCGCTGGAGGCTGGGCCCGGACTGCGGCAGCCCCCCTTGCGGTCGAACAAAGTTTGAGGAGACGAGTCATGAAAATGACAAAGTCCAAACGCTCCAGGCGTGCCGTCCAGGGGGGCGGACCCAGCTGGTCGGACCGGCGGGAGCTGCGGCGGCCGGGGAAGAGCCGAGTGTCAATGCAGGTCACGAGAACCGGTATGAGGGTAAACCTGGCCGCTCCGGGCCGAGGCACGGTTCCAGGAGGGCGGAAGGAGCGGGCCCGCTTCCCCTGATAGCGCCGACGGCGGTAAAATAAGGCCTCGCAAAACGTCAGCACGAACACCTTGTCGGGGTATAAGGGAACGAGCGGTGTGCGGTCTTTGACAAAGTGACAGTGTTTCTCAAAAAAGCACCCCCGGCAGATGTGTGCAGACGGGGCTGGCTGGTGTGGGAGAGCGGCGGGCTGTTGGCAGCAGTGTGCTGGCTGCAGGGGTGGCCCGGGGCGGCTGCGGAGGGCCCCCAAAGCGCACCTACCAGTGGTGGCTGAAAACCCCCGCTGAGCCTCCGATGTGCCCGGGCAGGACCCCAGGAGGCCGGGCAGAGCCCGCCGCTTGCCCCCTTGCCGTTTGACGAAGCTTGCACGGTCAGAAAAGTTTCAAAGTCCCCACGGGGGGAGAGTGTTGACGGCGAGGAGGTGCTGGCTGCTCCAGGGGCCGGGGGCAACCCCTGGAGGCTGGGCACGGACTGCGGCAGCCCCCCTTGCAGTCGAACAAAGTTTGAGGAGACAAGTCATGAAAATGACAAAGTCCAAACGCTCCAGGCGCCGGGCTGGGGTGCGGACCCGGCTGGCCGGGCTGGCGGGAGCTGCGGCGGCCGGGGCTGAGCCGAGTGTCAATGCAGGTCCTGAGAACCGGGAAGGGGACAAACCGGTGGCTCCAGGCCGGGTTGGAGTTCCAGGAGGTCGGCAGGACTCTGGAGGTTTTCCCCTTGGCATTTTCCCATTGGCCACAATGGGGGAAGTCAAAAAAGCACCCCCAGCAGATGTATGCAGAGGGGCTGGCGGGTGACGGAGAGCGGGCAGTTGGCAGCTGTGTGGTGGCTGCAGGAGGTGGGCCTGGGCGGCTGCGGAGGGCCCCCAAAGTGCACCTACCAGAAGGGGCCCAAGACCCAGGCTGAGCCTCCGATGTGCCCGGGCAGGACACCCAGGAGGCGGGGAGCAGCCCCCGCTGAGGTCCATGGCATGTGCCAGAGGCGAGTCTTGGAGAAAAAACGACAAAGTCCAAACGCTCCAGGCGCCGGGCAGGGTGGCGGACCCGGCTGGCCGGGCCGGCGGGGGCTGCGGCTGCCGGGGCTGAGCCGAGTGTCAATGCAGGTCCTGAGAACCGGGAAGGGGACAAACCGGCGGCTCCAGGCCGAGCTCGAGTTCCAGAAGGTCGGCCTGACTCTGGAGGTTTTCCCCCTGGCTTTTCCCCATAGGCCAAAATGGGGGAAGTCAAAAAAGCACCCCCAGCAGATGTATGCAGAGGGGCTGGGGGGTGATGGAGAGCGGGCTGTTGGCAGCCGTGTGCTGGCTGCAGGGGTGGACCTGGGCGGCTGCGGAGGGCCCCCTGAGTGCACCTGCCAGCGGTGGCTCAACACCCTGGCTGAGCCTCCGATGTCCCCGGGCAGGACCCCAGGAGGCCGGGCACAGACCGCAGCCTGCCCCCTTGCCTTTTGACGAAGCTTGCACGGTCAGAAAAAAGTTTCAAAGTCCCGACGGGGAGAGAGTGTTGAGGGCGAGGGGGTGCCGGCTGCTCCAGGGGCCGGGGGCAACCCCTGGAGGCTGGGCACGGACCGCGGCACACCCCCTTGCGGTCGAACAAAGTTTGAGGAGACAAGTCATGAAAATGACAAAGTCCAAACGCTCCAGGCGAGCCGGCCAGGGGTGCGGACCCGGCTGGCCGGGCCGGCGGGAGCTGCGGCTGCCAGGGTTGAGCCGAGTGTCAATGCATGTCCTGAGAACCGGGAAGGGGACAAACCGGTGGCTCCAGGCCGGGTTGGAGTTCCAGGAGGTCGGCCTGACTCTGGAGGTTTTCCCCCCGGCCTTTCCCCTTAGGCCAAAATGGGGGAAGTCAAAAAAGCACCCCCGGCAGATGTGTGCAATGGGCTGGGGGGTGATGGAGAGCGGGCTGTTGGCAGCTGTGTGGCGGCTGCAGGGGTGGGCCTGGGCGGCTGCGGAGGGCCCCCAAAGTGCACCTACAAGTAGGGGCCCAAGACCCAGGCTGAGCCTCCGAAGTTCCCCGGGCAGGACACCCAGGAGGCGGGGAGCAGCCCCCGCTGAAGTCCACGGCATGTGCCAGAGGCGAGTCTTGGAGAAAAAAATGACAAAGTCCAAACGCTCCAGGCGTGCCGGCCAGGGGGGCGGACCTGGCTGGCCGGGCCGGCGGGAGCTGCGGCTGCCGGGGTTGAGCCGAGTGTCGATGCAGGTCCTGAGAACCGGGAAGCGGACAAACCGGTGGCTCCAGGCCGGGTTGGAGTTCCAGGAGGTCGGCAGGACTCTGGAGGTTTTCCCCTTGGCATTGTCCCATTGGCCACAATGGGGGAAGTCAAAAAAGCACCCCCAGCAGATGTATGCAGAGGGGCTGGGGGGTGATGGAGAGCGGGCTGTTGGCAGCCGTGTGCTGGCTGCAGGGGTGGGCATGGGCGGCTGCGGAGGGCCCCCTGAGTGCACCTGCCAGCGGTGGCTCAACACCCTGGCTGAGCCTCCGATGTCCCCGGGCAGGACCCCAGGAGGCCGGGCAGAGCCCGCCGCTTGCCCCCTTGCCGTTTGACGGAGCTTGCACGGTCAGAAAAAGTTTCAAAGTCCCAACGGGGAGAGAGTGTTGAGGGCGAGGGGGTGCTGGCAGCTCCAGGGGCCGGGGGCAACCCCTGGAGGCTGGGCACGGACTGCGGCAGCCCCCCTTGCAGTCGGACAAAGTTTGAGGAGACAAGCCATGAAAATGACAAAGTCCAAACGCTCCAGGCGCCGGCCAGGGGGGCGGACCCGGCTGGCTGGGACGGCAGGGGCTGCGGCTGCCGGGGCTGAGCCGAGTGTCAATGCAGGTCCTGAGAACCGGGAAGGGGACAAACCGGCGGCTCCAGGCCGAGCTCGAGTTCCAGAAGGTCGGCCTGACTCTGGAGGTTTTCCCCCTGGCTTTTCCCCATAGGCCAAAATGGGGGAAGTCAAAAAAGCACCCCCAGCAGATGTATGCAGAGGGGCTGGGGGGTGATGGGGAGCGGGTGTTTGGCAGCAGTGTGCTGGCTGAAGAGGTGTGCATGGGCGGCTGCGGAGGGCCCCCTGAGTGCACCTGCCAGCGGTGGCTCAACACCCTGGCTGAGCCTCCGATGTCCCCGGGCAGGACCCCAGGAGGCCGGGCACAGACCGCAGCCTGCCCCCTTGCCGTTTGACGAAGCTTGCACGGTCAGAAAAAGTTTCAAAGTCCCAACGGGGAGAGAGTGTTGAGGGCGAGGGGGTGCTGGCAGCTCCAGGGGCCGGGGGCAACCCCTGGAGGCTGGGCACGGACTGCGGCAGCCCCCCTTGCGGTCGAGCAAAGTTTGAGGAGACAAGTCATGAAAATGACAAAGTCCAAACGCTCCAGGCGTGCCGGGCAGGGTGGCGGAGCCGGCTGGCTGGGCCGGTGGGAGCTGCGGCTGCCGGGGCTGAGCCGAGTGTCGATGTATGTCGTGAGAACCGGTATGAGGGTGATCCTGGTCGCTCCGGGCCGAGGCACGGTTCCAGGAGGGCGGAAGGAGCGGGCCCGTTTCCCCTGATAGCGCCGACGGCGGTAAATTAAGGCCTCGCAAAACGTCAGGACGAACACCTTTTTTGCATATAAGGGAACGAGCGGTGTGCCGTCTTTGACAAAGTGACTATTTCTCAGAGTGCTGGAGTGGGGACCGCTCAAAGTCAAAGCTCCGCGGCCGCCCCTCTGCCACCTCCCCGGGAGCAGAGTCGTCGAGCGCGAGTGTCCCCACTCCGCCTGTCCAGGCCGCGGGGCCGACAGGCTGGCTGGCTGCCCGGGGAGACCCCGCTCTCCGAGCGGCCGGGCGCCACGTTTCGAGAGGTGTGCGAAGCCACCTTGGGGGCCTGCGGAGGCCCCCCTGAGAGCGCCTCCAAGCCCTTGCTGAGAACCCTGTCCTAGATGCCTGCGCGGGCAGGCGGGACCCCACCAGGAGGCCGTGCACAGCCCGCGGCAGCCACTGCTGAAGCCCAGGGCAGTTGGCAGAGATGAGTCTTTGAAAAAAAATGACAAAGTCCAAACGCCTCCAGGCGCCGGCCAGGGGGACGGACCCGGCTGGCCGGGCCGGCGGGAGCTGCGGCGGCTGGGGCTGAGCCGAGTGGCGATGCATGTCCTGAGAACCGGGAAGGGGACAAACCGGAGGCTCCAGGCCGGGCGGCAGTTCCAGGAGGTCGGCCTGACTCTGGAGGTTTTCCCCCTGGCATTTTCCCATTGGCCAAAATGGGGGAAGTCAAAAAAGCACCCCCAGCAGATGTATGCAGAGGGGCTGGCTGGTGATGGGGAGCGGTCTGTTGGCAGCAGTGTGCTGGCTGCAGAGGTGTGCATGGGCGGCTGCGGAGGGCCCCCTGAGTGCACCTGCCCGTGGTGGCTGAAAACCCAGGCTGAGCCTCCGATGTGCCCGGGCAGGACCCCAGGAGGCCGGGCACAGAACGCCGGCTGCCCCCTTGCCGTTTGACGAAGCTTGCACGGTCAGAAAAGTTTCAAAGTCCCAATGGGGAGAGAGTGGTGACGGCGAGGGGGTGCTGGCTGCTCCAGGGGCCGGGGGCAACCCCTGGAGGCTGGGCACGGACCGCGGCCGCCCCCCTTGCAGTCGGACAATGTCTGAGGAGACAAGTCATGAAAATGACAAAGTCCAAACGCTCCAGGCGCCGGCCAGGGGGGGCGGACCCGGCTGGCCGGGCCGGCGGGGGCTGCAGCTGCCGTTGCTGAGCCGAGTGTCAGTGCAGGTCCTGAGAACCGGGAAGGGGACAAACCGGTGGCTCCAGGCCGAGCTCGAGTTCCAGGAGGTCGGCCTGACTCTGGAGGTTTTCCCCTTGGCTTTTCCCCATTGGCCAAAATGGGGGAAGTCAAAAAAGCACCCCCGGCAGATGTATGCAGAGGGGCTGGCTGGTGATGGGGAGCGGGCTGTTGGCAGCGGTGTGCTGGCTGCAGAGGTGTGCATGGGCGGCTGCGGAGGGCCCCCTGAGTGCACCTGCCCGTGGTGGCTGAAAACCCAGGCTGAGCCTCCGATGTCCCCGGGCAGGACCCCAGGAGGCCGGGCAGAGCCCGCCGCTTGCCCCCTTGCCGTTTGACGAAGCTTGCACGGTCAGAAAAGTTTCAAAGTCCCAACGGGGAGAGAGTGTTGAGGGCGAGGGGGTGCTGGCAGCTCCAGGGGCCGGGAGGGAGGCCCTGGAGGTGGGCCTGGGGGGTGTGGCGGGGCCCCCTGAGAGCACCTACCAGCAGTTGCTCAAGACCCTGCCCGAGCCTCCGGTGTTGCAGGGCAGGACACCCATTGGCGGGGAACAGCAGGTGGCAGCCCCTGCTGTAGTCCTTGGCAGTTGGCAGAGATGAGTCTTTGAGAAAAAACGACAAAGTCCAAACGCTCCAGGCGCCGGGCAGGGTGGCGGACCCGGCTGGCCGGGCCGGCGGGGGCTGCGGCTGCCGGGGCTGAGCCGAGTGTCAAGGCATGTCCTGAGAACCGGGAAGGGGGCAAACCAGTAGCTCCAGGCCGGGCTAGGGTTCCAGGAGGTCGGCCTGACTCTGGAGGTTTTCCCCCTGGCTTTTCCCCATAGGCCAACATGGGGGAAGTCAAAAAAGCACCCCCGGCAGATGTATGCAGAGGGGCTGGCGGGTGATGGGGAGCGGGCTGTTGGCAGCCGTGTGCTGGCTGCAGAGGGCCCCCGAGGTGCTGCACCTACCAGTAGTTGCTCAAGACCCCCCCTGACCCTCTGGTGTTGCAGGGCAGGAAACCCAGGAGGCGGGGAACAGCCCGTGGCAGCCCCTGCTGAATCCCACGGCAGTTGGCAGAGATGAGTCTTTGAGAAAAATGACAAAGTCCAAACGCTCCAGGCGTGCCGGCCAGGGGGGCGGACCCGGCTGGCCGGGCCGGCGGGAGCTGCGGCTGCCGGGGCTGAGCCGAGTATCGATGCATGTCGTGAGAACCGGTATGAGGGTAATCCTGGGCCCTCCGGGCCGAGGCACGGTTCCAGGAAGGCGGAAGGAGCGGGCCTGTTTGCCCTGATAGCGCCGACGGCGGTAAATTAAGGCCTCGCAAAACGTCAGGACGAACACCTTTTTTGCATATAAGGGAACGAGCGGTGTGCCGTCTTTGACAAAGTGACTATTTCTCAGAGTGCTGAGAAGGGAGTGGGGACCGCTCAAAGTCAAAGCGCCGCGGCCGCCCCTCTGCCACCTCCCTGGGAGCAGAGTCATCGAGCGCGAGTGTCCCCACTCCGCCTGTGCAGGCCGCGGGGCCGACAGGCTGGCTGGCTGCCCGGGCAGACCCCGCTCTCCGAGCGGCCGGGCGCCACGTTCGAGAGGTGTACGAAGCCACCTTGGGGGCCTGCGGAGGCCCCCCTGAGAGCGCCTCCAAGCCCTTGCTGAGAACCCTGTCCTAGATGCCTGCGCGGGCAGGCGGGACCCCACCAGGAGGCCGTGCACAGCCCGCGGCAGCCACTGCTGAAGCCCGGGGCAGTTGGCAGAGATGAGTCTTTGAAAAAAAATGACAAAGTCCAAACGCCTCCAGGCGCCGGCCAGGGGGACGGACCCGGCTGGCCGGGCCGGCGGGAGCTGCGGCGGCTGGGGCTGAGCCGAGTGGCGATGCACGTCCTGAGAACCGGGAAGGGGACAAACCGGTAGCTCCAGGCCGGGCTAGAGTTCCAGGAGGTCGGCCTGACTCTGGAGGTTTCCCCCCTGGCTTTTCCCCATAGGCCAAAGCGGGGGAAGTCAAAAATGCACCCCCAGCAGATGTATGCAGAGGGGCTGGCTGGTGATGGGGAGCGGGCTGTTGGCAGCGGTGTGCTGGCTGCAGGGGTGGCCCGGGGCGGCTGCGGAGGGCCCCCGAGGTGCACCTACCAGCAGTAGCTCAAGACCCTGCCTGAGCCTCCGGTGTTGCAGGGCAGGACACCCAGGAGGCGGGGAACAGCCCGCGGCAGCCCCCGCTGAAGTCCATGGCATTTGCCAGAGGAGAGTGTTGGATGAAAAAACGACAAAGTCCAGACGCTCCGGGCGCCGGCCAGGGGGACGGACCCGGCTGGTCGGGCCGGCGGGAGCTGCGGCTGCCGGGGCTGAGCCGAGTGTCGATGCATGTCGTGAGAACCGGTATGAGGGTAATCCTGGGCCCTCGGGGCCGAGGCACGGTTCCAGGAAGGCGGAAGGAGCGGGCCCGCTTCCCCTGATAGCGCCGACGGCGGTAAAATAAGGCCTCGCAAAACGTCAGGACGAACACCTTTTTTGCATATAAGGGAACGAGCGGTGTGCGGTCTTTGACAAAGTGACTATTTCTCAATGTGCTGAGAAGGGAGTGGGGACCGCTCAAAGTCAAAGCACCGCGTCCGCCCCTCTGCCACCTCCCTGGGAGCAGAGTCATCGAGCGCGAGGGTCCCCACTCCGCCTGTGCAGGCCACGGGGCCAACAGGCTGGCTGGCTGGCTGCCCGGGCGACCCCCCCCCTCCGAGATGCCGGGCCGGGGCAGACTGTGCAAACGAGCGCGGGCGTGTTTTCTTCCCCTGGGGTGGAGCCCTTCCACCCCACGCCGTCCGAGGCCCGTTGGCCTCGGGCGGCCTGCCTCCGAGAGTGGGAGAGAGACGGAGGACGGCGGCCCGCGGCGGCGCGAGGCGTCCCCGTTGTTCCACCACGGCTGCCAGCCGGTCGATCCTGCCGGTAGCCTGGGCTTGTCTCCGCTCCGCCTGTCCAGGCCGTGGGGCCCACAGGCGGCTTGCCCGGGAAGACCCCGCTCTCCGAGCGGCCGGGCGCCACGTTCAAGAGGTGTACGGAGCCACCTGTGGGGGGTCTGCGGAGGCCCCCCCTGAGAGCGCTGATAACCCTGTCCTAGCTGCCTGCGCGGGCAGGCGGGACCCCCAAGAGGCCGGGCACAGCCCGCGGCAGCCCCCGCCGAAGTCCACGGCAGTTGGCAGAGACGAGTCTTGGAGAGAAAACGACAAAGTCCAGACGCTCCAGGCGCCGGCCAGGGGTGCGGACCCGGCTGGCCGGGCCGGCGGGAGCTGCGGCTGCCGGGGCTGAGCCGAGTGTCGACGCATGTCGTGAGAACCGGTATGAGGGTAATCCTGGGCCCTCGGGGCCGAGCTACGGTTCCATGAAGGCGGAAGGAGCGGGCCTGTTTCCCCTGATAGCGCCGACGACGGTAAAATAAGGGCTCGCAAAACGTCAGGACGAACACCTTTTTTGCATATAAGGGAACGAGCGGTGTGCGGTCTTTGACAAAGTGACTATTTCTCAGAGTGCTGGAGTGGGGACCGCTCAAAGTCAAAGCACCGCGGCCGCCCCTCTGCCACCTCCCTGGGAGCAGAGTCATAGAGCGCAAGTGTCCCCACTCCGCCTGTGCAGGCCGCGGGGCCAACAGGCTGGCTGGCTGGCTGCCCGGGCGACCCCCCTCCGAGATGCCGGGCTGAGGCGTAGGCAGCCGCCTCCATCACCACCACCCAAGGCGAGAGAGTGGGTCAACGGGAGAGCCGTCGCGGCCGGGGGACCCTCGCCGCGCCCATGTCCGGGGAAGGACCACAAGGGCCCTGCTCCCCGGCGCCCCGGCGAGCGGGTTCACCCTCGGCGCGTACGGCTCTCGAGGATGGGGAAGGGACGCGCGTGGGCGTCCCTCCCGTCCCCCGCGGAAGAAGGCGAGCGACTCTGCGCGTCGGGACACCCCGCGGAGCCCCCTGCGGGGGGAGTACTCCGGGGGAGAAGCGTGGCGCAGGGGGTGCAGCCCTTTCCCAGGCCACCGTGCGACGGCGTCGGTGGGGCCGACGCCGAGAGAGAGAACGATCCGGGCTCTCCCGCCTCAGGGCGGCCGAGAGCGGGGCACGGGCCCCACGTTTGGTGAAGGTTTTCCCGAAAGCGAAGGACCCCCGCCTGTCCCCTCGGGCTCCGGCCGATGCGGGCGGTCCAGGGCGGGGATAGGGGACGGCGGCCTGCGGACGACGCGCTTTATCCCCAGAAGGAGCGAGGCATGAGGGGGTGTTCCACCCCCGCCGGCCGGTCTCGCTCCTTCTCCGGGCTACCCCTCGGCGGAGTAAAGACCCCCGGGTCAACGCTCCCGCGTCCGGGCGCCGGCGCGCGTCCCCTTCCCGCGGGGGGTGGATCCCTTCCACCCCCGGCCGTCCGAGGCCCGTGCGCCTCGGGCGGCCTCCCTTCCGAGAGAGGGAGAGAGAGAGACGGAGGACGGTGGTCCGCGACGGCGCGAGGCGTCCGTGTTGTGTTCCCCACGGCGGCTACCCGGTCGATCCCGCCCGCCGGTAGCCTTGGCTTGCCCCCGTTCCGCCTGTCCAGGCCGCGGGGCCGACGGGCTGTCTGCCCGGGTAGACCCCGCTCTCACCGAGCGGCCGGGCGGCCACGTTCAAGAGGTGTACGAAGCCACCTCGGGGTGGAGCCCTTCCACCCCTGGCCGTCCGAGGCCCGTGCGCCTCGGGCGGCCTCCCTTCCGAGAGAGGGAGAGAGACGGAGGACGGTGGTCCGCGACGGCGCGAGGCGTCCAACTTGTGTTCCCCACGGCGGCTACCCGGTCGATCCCGCCCGCCGGTAACCTTGGCTTGTCCCCACTCCGCCTGTCCAGGCCGCGGGGCCAACAGGCTGTCCGCCCGGGTAGACCCCGCTCTCCGAGCGGCCGGGCGCCACGTTCAAGAGGTGTACGAAGCCACCTTGGGGGGGCTGCGGTGCCCCCCACCCCTGAGAGTGCCTCCCAGGCCGAGGGAGCCCGGCGGTCGAGTGTCGTAGGAAAGCGCGTGCCACGGCTGTGTCGGTCACAGGGGCCAGAGGTAGTTTGGGCAACGGCTTAGATCCGTATGAAGCTCATCCTTTCCGGCCTGTTCTGGCGGCGGCTAGGCGCGCGCGCGCGAATGGCACGACACCCCTGGTTCCAGCGAGGCGACGGCGCCCCGCACCCCACTCTCCGGGCCGAGCAGAGCCCCCGAGCGCAAGAGTCCCCGCTCCGCCTGTCCAGGCCGCGGGGCCAGCAGGCTGTCTGCCCGGGTAGACCCCGCTCTCACCGAGCGGCCGGGCGCCACGTTCAAGAGGTGTACGAAGCCACCTTGGGGTGGAGCCCTTCCACCCCTGGCCGCCCGAGGCCCGTGCGCCTCGGGCGGCCCCCCTTCCGAGAGAGGGAGAGAGACGGAGGACGGTGGTCCGCGACGGTGCGAGGCGTCCAACTTGTGTTCCCCCACGGCGGCTACCCGGTCGATCCCGCCCGCCGGTAGCCTTGGCTTGCCCCCACTCCGCCTGTCCAGGCCGCGGGGCCGACGGGCTGTCTGCCCGGGTAGACCCCGCTCTCCGAGCGGCCGGGCGCCACGTTCAAGAGGTGTACGTAAAGCCACCTTGGGGGGCTGCGGTGCCCCCCGCCCCGAGAGTGCCTCCCATTCCGAGGGGAGCCTGGCGGTCGAGTGTCGTAGGAAAGCGCGTGCGCGGCTGTGTCGGTCACACGGGCCAGAGTTAGTTTGGGCAACGGCTTAGATCCGTATGCAGCTCAACCTTCCCGGCCTGTTCTGGCGGCGGCTAGGCGCGCGCGAACGTCACGACGCCCCAGGTTCCAGCGAGGCGACGGCGCCCCGCACCCCGCTCTCCGGGCCGTGCAGAGCCCCCCCGAGCGCAAGAGCCCCCGCTCCGCCTGTCCAGGCCGCGGGGCCGACAGGCTGTCTGCCCGCGTAGACCCCGCTCTCACCGAGCGGCCGGGCGCCACGTTTAAGAGGTGTACGAAGCCACCTTTGGGGGGGCTGCGGTGGCCCCCTGCCCCGAGAGTGCCTCCCAGGCTGAGGGAGCCCGGCGGTCGAGTGTCGTAGGAAAGCGCGCGCGCGGCTGTGTCACACGGGCCAGAGTTAGTTTGGGCAACGGCTTAGATCCGTATGCAGCTCAACCTTTCCGGCCTGTTCTGGCGGCGGCTAGGCGCGCGCGAACGTCACGCCGCCCCAGGTTCCAGCGAGGCGACGGCGCCCCGCACCCCGCTCTCCGGGCCGTGCAGAGCCCCCACGAGCGCAAGAGCCCCCGCT